>NC_066893.1:4304820-4307320 GCF_022985175.1 Labeo rohita
GTGTCAGACAGGTGGGGTTTTGCTAAAAAGCAGAGTTTGTTTTGGTTTCAACAGTGTTTACATCATTTTGGAGGAACATGTCCGAATAGCTTACTTGTAGTTGTGTCTTCTTATTATTTTGTAATAGACGCTCTTTAATGTTAATACTTCGAGCAGCAAATGAGTTTCTGCTAAGCGTGACGCTAACGATCCTCCGTTTTCCGTCCCTCCATCTTAGTTGAGTTTGTGCTTATGTCACCGCAGAAATATGGAGAGGCAGCAATGCAAAAATTCTCTTTGAAATGGAGACTAAAGCCCTCGCTCCTCTCCAGCCCGAGGGCTCGTATCCTCACATGCTCCGTCAAAGCTAAGCGCATCAATCTCGTTTGCTCATAGTCATCTAGAGGGAAGCCAAGCGGCTTCAAAGCTCAATTCCTTTGCCTCCTAATAAAGGAAGAAACGGACGCTTCTCCCATCATTACTCAGCACAGCTCGCGCTTTCCCGCCGATTTGAGCCAGTGGTCAAAGAGCGAACGAGCTGAAAACAGACGCTGTTTATTCACGGTTTTTAGGACAGTACGGTACTTGTTACACCGCAGTCGTTTCAAGTTTGTTTTACTAGTAGTGGGAATTTGGTTCGATCTGATGACGAGGCAAAGTTAGTCCAGGTTGTAAATGTCATGTGGAGTGACTTCCCAAAAACTGATATTTACTATGAATGACTTTACCCATCGATATACTACTACTACTACTACTAATAATAACTTGGTTACACCACATGACATTTTTAGAGTCATTTAAATGTAATCATTTCGTGAAAATGGTATAATGGTATTTTTCAAACAATTTGAAACCAATTTAAACGTGTGGTCAAAGAGCAAATGAATTTCTGTTGTGACAATACTGTTCACTCTGTTTTATTTTGGGAATATTGTACTTGTTACTGTACATTGCAGCTGTTTGTTTTAGGAGTAGCTCCTTATTGTTAGCATATGTTGTGGGAATTTAATTTCTTCTTCTTATTATTAGTATTATTATTATTAATTCTTCATTTTTATTATTATTATTATTTGTTTTTTTCTTCGATGATGATTAAAGGAAATTAATTAATAAATACAATAAATATTTATCTATTTTAATATATTTATTATTTAATAATGTAATGTATTATTACTATTATTATTATTATTATTAATAAAATACATTCATTAATAAATAGGATTTTTAATATTTTTTGGTATTGTATTGGTGGTGATGATGATGATGATGATGATGACGATTAATAATAATAATAATAATATTATTATTATTATTATTATTATTATTAGTAAATTCATTAGTTAATAAATACAATAATTTATTTCAATATATTCATTATTTAATAATTTAATTTCTTATTTTGTATTATACAACAACAATGATAATGATGATATTAATAATAATTAATAAATGTAATAAAGAAAATATTTAGTTTTAGTATTTTTTTAATTACACTTTATTATATTTATTGTTACTTGTTTTGTATTAATAATAATAAAATAAATAATAATAATAATAATAAATAATTTGTTAATTAATAAATACAATAAATAACAAGATTTATTTATTTTTGTATATTTATTATTTTTATATTACTTTAATAATAATAATAATATTATTATTATTAATAATAATAATAATAATAATGTTCATAAATTAACACAATAAATACAAATAATTTTAAAATATTTATTATTTGTATATTACACTAATATTTTTGTTGCTGTTATTTGTTAATAATAATAATAATAATAATAATAATAAATGTTAATACAATACATATATTTATTTTTACATATTTATTATTTTTCATATATATATATATATATATATATATATTATATTACACTTTTTATATTACACTTTATTATATTTATTGCTGTTATTTGTTTTGTATCATTAATAATAAAAATAATAGTAATAATAATAATTTAATTAATAATTAGAATAAATAACAAGATTTATTTATTTTTGTAGATTCATTATTTTTATATTACACTTGTTGCTGCTATTTGTTTTGTACGTCAATAATAATAATATAATAAAATATTAATTAACAAAAGAAATATATATATTTTTAATATATTTATTATTTGTATATTACACTTTAATATTTTTGTTGCTGTTATTTTTTTATTTATAATAAATAATAATAATAATAATAATAATAATAATAATAATAAATGTTAATACAATACATATATTTATTTTTACATATTTATTATTTTTCATATATATATTATATTACACTTTTTATATTACACTTTATTATATTTATTGCTGTTATTTGTTTTGTATCATTAATAATAATAATAATAATAATAATAATAATAATTTAATTAATAATTACAATAAATAACAAGATTTATTTATTTTTGTAGATTCATTATTTTTATATTACACTTGTTGCTGCTATTTGTTTTGTACGTCAATAATAATAATAATAATATAATAAAATGTTAATTAATTAACAAAAGAAATA
>NC_066893.1:4312320-4419820 GCF_022985175.1 Labeo rohita
AATATTAAAATGAGAATAAAATTAAATTATGTATTAAATGTCGGCCATAATTAGTCAGGAAAATATCAAAATAGGAATAAAGCAGATTTATTTATTGAATGTCATCTATAATTAACATGAAAATATCAAAATGAGAATAAAATTAATTTATGTATTAAATGTTGACCATAATTAGTCATGAAAATATCCAAATGAGAATAAAAAAGGATGTATTTGTTAAACATTGGCCATAATTAGTTATGAAAATATAAAAATGGGAATTAAATGGATTTATTTATTGAATGTTGGCCATAATTAGTTATGAAAATATCAAAATGAGTTTAAAAAAGGATGTATTTGTTCAACATTGGCTGTAAGTAGTCATGAAAATATTAAAATGAGAATAAAATTAAATTATGTATTAAATGTCAACCATAATTAGTCATGAAAATATCAAAATAGGAATAAAATGGATTTATTTATTGAATGTCAACCATAATTAGTCACAAAAATATCAAAATGAGTTTAAAAAAAGAATGTATTTGTTAAACATGAGCCATAATTAGTGATGAGAATATCAAAATGAGAATAAAATGGTTTGATTTATTATTAAAAAATTGCCATAATTAGTCATAAAAATATCAGAGAGAGAGAGAGAAAGAGAGGGAGAAAAGGATTGATTTATTTTCATTGTATTTGTGCTGATGTGTCACCTGGATGTTTTTTTTTTTTGTGATATACATCCAGTAAATAGGTAGATTTTGTAAGTTGTAGACAGACTGTTGCTTGGTTTGTTTGAATCAGTTCAGAGGTCAGTCTAGATGAGCACCTGCACTCCTAGACATTCAACAATCACGATTAAATGTGATTATTTACAAGTAATGTAAGTGCTTTTATATTAATTTAATCACTCACTCACTCTTCATTGACTGGTCTTGAGTGGGAACATCAACATTATTGATGTATGTTGAGTAAGTGGAGTGTGTGAGGTGAAATATATCCTGGATTTTAACTGGAAGCAGTGATTTAGTGACTGTAGTTCAGCATACCAATCATACTACGTATGAAAACAAAATCCAGTGGATAAATAAGCATAATTTGAATAGAACATCTCAACCATGATATCAGAAACTAAAAATGTAGTTTTTGCACGATCCACACCACTAGGTGTCAGTATATGAGAGCTCAAAATAAACAAAAAACGCCAATACAGGCTCACAGAACACAGGTTAAACTCCATAAATGAACACTGGTGGCAGTAAAACATCAATAACTTTTATTCCTTTCGCACAAATTATGATTACAGGAGAAGATTATTGATTAATAAAGACGTATTTTTGCACAGTTCCTTGCCCAAAACTGTTGTGACTTCAACACACTTTTAGCGTAGTGCATGATTTGTAAACTAATGCAGTTTGATGTTTGTAATCACCTATCTCCATAATTATGACTTTTCTGACATAGTAAACTTGCACGCTAGCGCACCCGGTATAGCAGCACTTGTGATACAAAACGCTCAGTTACGAGTCCAGAGAAACACGAGTCACGGTAAAAGACCTCAAAGACTTCTAGAAGTAAGATAAACTGGCATGTCAACATATGCATTTTATCTCATGTTTGTGTTTGTTAACACTGTTGAGTAGGTTTAGGGTTGGGTTTAGTGTAAGTGCTGTTATTTTCAAACGTGGTTAGCATAAACCTTGTAGCGTCAATTGCCACACATATGGAGCTGATCTCAACCATGGTGCTTTTAGCATAGCGCATGATTTGTAAACTAATACAGTTCGATTTTTACCTGACACAACCAGCTCCATATGTGCAGCTTTTCTAAGATAGTAAACTTGCTCGGTAGCACACCCAGTGCTTTATTAATAAGACAATAAACAACAGTGTTGTAAGTTGATTTTGTTGGTATAAGGAAACAGTTGAAGTAATCATGCCGGCGGCTTTGTTTACAAATGCGCAACTCACAGCATTTGCTGTTTTTCTGCTGGCGGTTATCAAACAGATCTGCATTACTGTGGGTGCCCCCTTCTGGATTGAGGGTGAGTTGCTTGTATTCGTTGTAAGGCCTCACGCACTTAACTGAGATGACCATACAGTGACGGTTCGGTATGAATACATATATCGTTACACCCCTACACTGTAAAAAACAATTTGTTGAGTCAACTTAAAATAATTTGTAACCTAGCTGCCTTAATTTTAAGTTCAGTCAACTCAAAAAAAGTTTATTCAACTTGAAATGTTAAATTATACTAAGTGACAACTTAGATATTTGAGTTGAATCAACTTAAAATTTTAAGGCAGCTGGGTTACTTACCCATCTGTTAAGTTTAGCAAACACAAATATCTAAGTTGTTACTTAGTACAACTTAACATTTCAAGTTGACTAAAATTATTTTAGTTGACTGAACTTAAAATTTTAAGGCAGCAGGGTAACAAATTATTTTAAGATGACTCAACAAATTGTGTTTTTTATTTTTTACAGTGTAGTTGTAAACTAATGCAGTTTGATATTTACCTGATATAACCAGCTCCATATGTACAGCTTTTCTAATATAGCAACACTGCAGCAACACTTGTGATGCGTAACGCTCAGTTACGAGTCTTGATAAAAAAGCTCAAACACTTACTGAAGCGAGATAAACTGGCATGTTTGCTTCAGCATATGCATTTTATCTCATGTTTGTGTTTGTCCTGATGTTGTGACCTCAACACACTTTTAGCATCGTGCATCATTTGTAAACTAATGCAGTTTGATGTTTGTACAGTTATCTCATGTTTGTGTCAATGTTAACACTATTGGGTAGGTTTAGGTTTGGGTTTAGTGTAAGTGCTATGTTATTTTCAAACATGGTTAGCATAAACCTTGTAGCGGCAAACACAGCACATATGGAGCTGGTCTCAACCATGATACTTTTAGCATATATTACGTGATTTGTAAACTAAAACAGTTTGTTTTTTACCTGATATAACCAGTTCCATATGTACAGCTTTTCTGATACAGTAAACTTGCTCGGTAGCGCACCCGGTGAAGCAACACTCGAGATACGAGTCCCAGAAAACACAAGTCCTGATGAAAGAGTTCAAAGACTTTTGGAAGCAAGATAAACTGGCATATTTGCTTCAAAATACCAGATACCAGAAACTGAAAAATGTAGTTTTTGTGTGATGCTTCATCCACACCATTAGGTGTTACTATAAGGCAACAAAAACATGAAGTCCCGGAAAACATTAATCTCGATAAAAGAGCTCAAAGACTTCTAGAAGCAAGATAAACCGGCATGTTTGCTTCAACATATGCATTTTATCTCATGTTTGTGTTTGTAAACACTATCGATTAGGTTTAGTCTTAAGTTTAGTGTAAGTGCTACGTTATTTTCAAACACAGTTACCATAAACCCTGTAGCGACAATCACCGCACATGTGGAGCTGGTCTCAACTATAATATCAAAAACTGAAAAAAAAAAAAAGATTTTGCATGATGCTTAATCCACACCACTAGATGTCAGTATAAGAGAGCACAAAATAAACAAAAAACACCAATACAGGCTCACAGAATACAGGCAAAACTCCAGAAATCTACCTATACAAGCAGTTTCTAGCTGAAGTGAAAACTAGTGGCAGTAAAACGCAGATTATTGATTAATAATAATTATTGATTAATAAAAACTATGTTATGACCTCAACACACTTTTAACAAAGTGCATGATTGCATTCACTTAATCAGCTCCATAAGAACAGCTTTTCTGACATGGGAAACTTGCTCGGTGGCACACCCGGTGCAGCAACGCTTGTGATACAAAACACTTGGTTACGAGTCTGGAGAATCAAGAGTCTTGATAAAAGAGCTCAAAGATTTCTCGATATTAAATAAACTGGCATGTTTGCTTCAACATAGGCATTTTATCTCATGTTTGTGTTTGTGAACACTATTGGTTAGGTTTAGAGTTGGGATTAGTGTAAGTGCTACGGTATTTTCAAATGCGGTTAGCATAAACCCTATAGCGACAATCACTGCACATATGGAGCTGGTCTCAACCATGATATCAGAAACTGAAAAATGTAGTTTTGCATGATGCTTCATTCACACCACTAGATTATCAGTTCTAGATTATCAATTAATAATGACTTATTTTTGCGTAGTTCCTTGCCCAAAACTGTTATGACCTCAACACACTTTTAGTATAGTCCGTAATTTGTAAACTAATACAGTTTGATGTTTGCATGACATAACCTGCTCAATATGTACAGCTTTTCTGATATAGTAAACTTGCTCAATAGCGCGCCCACTACAGCAGCAGTTGTGATACGAAATGCTCGGTTACGAGTCCCGAATAACACAATGCAATTGTGTGTGTGTTTGTACACTCTTTTACACACCTAGAGGCAATGGTGTGACCGTGTCCATGTTCACAAGAGCTTAACAAATCTATGGCTAATTGAAACGGCTGTTTCTCGCACACACTCACAGTGGCCATCAGATCCCGCAGTCTCTCTCAGATGGGTTGCGTCATGATCGGTTTCCCCGCAGCAGTGTGTCTGCAGCGGCTCTAATAGGGGTCTTGGGGACTGTGTGTTAAACTCCTGCTGATATGTGAAACCTTTCCTTGCTCTTGTTCTGCACTCTTCCTTTCAGTTTCCTTCCCATCTCCTCCATATGCAGTCGTGACAGGTGGGACATGAAGAATAAGATGAGACGTTTGCCTTTGTGGAAAACCTCGTTCACCCCCATCTGCGGCACACGGAGTGTCTCATCCTCATTATGTTGCAGGAGAGACGGGACGTACCTAATATAGCCGTGAGGTGGATTGACGTATTTGACAGGACTTCCAGCCATCGAATTGTGCATATGTTTTAACCCTATAAAGACTGCACCCATGGCAAATCAAATAATAGTTATTTGTAGTATTTTGTTTATAAAATTGGACATAGAGGCAGATATTTGGAAATTATATTACATACAGTCATGGCCAAAAATATCGGCACCCTTGCAATTCTGTCAGAAAATGCAACACTTCTCTCAGAAAATTGTTGCAATTGCAAATGTTTTGGTATCCATGTACTTATTGTGTTTGCTTGCACTGCAACAACACACAAAAAAAAAAAAAAAAAAAACAGAAGAAAAATCAAATTTGATAGAATTTCACAAAGAACTCAAAAATGGACTGGACAAAAATATTGGCAGCCTGTTAAAATGGTAAGAAATAATTGCTTTTCAAGCATGTGATGCTCCTGTAATTTGTATTTAGACATTGTCCAGGTGTGGACAATATAGTAATCGCACTTGCAACCAGTTAAAATGGAGAAAAGTTGACTCAACCTTTGTGTTGTGTGTCACACTGAGCATGGAGAAAAGAAAGAAGTGTAAAGAGTTGTCTGTGGATTTGAGAGAAATAAATTGTGGAAAAACATGGACAATCTCAAGTCCATCTCCAGAGATCTTAATGTTCCTGTGTCCACTGTGCGCAATATCATCAAGAGGTTTACAGCTCACTGTAGCTAACCTCCCTGGACGTGGACGGAAGAGCAAAATTAATGAAAAATTACAACAAAAGATTGTTCGAATGGTGGATAAAGAACCCCGATTAACTTCCAAACAATTTCAAGCTGATCTACAGGCACAGGGTACAACAGTGTCAGCTCACACTATCCATCATCTGAATGAAAAGGGACACTGTGGTAGGAGACCCAGGAGGACACCACTGCTGACACAAAGGCATAAAAAAGCAAGACTTATGTGACAAAACCACAATCCTTCTGGAAGAACGCACTGTGGACAGATGAGACAAAAGCAGAGCTTTTTGGTAAAGGACATCATGGCACTGTTTACAGAAAAAGAAATGAGGCCTTCAAAGAAAAGGACACAGTCCCTACAGTCAAACATGGTGGAGGTTCAAAGATGTTTTGGTGTTGCTTTGCTGCTTCTGGCACTGGATGCCTTGACTGTGTGAACAGTATCATGAAATCTGATGATTACCAAAGAATTTTGGGGTGCAATGTAGTGACCAGTGTCAGAAAGCTGCGTCTCCACCAGAGGTCATGGGTCTTCCAGCAGGACAATGACCCGAAACACACTTCAAAAAGCACTCAGAAATGGTTACAAACAAAACACTGGAGAGTTTCTGAAATGGCCAGCAATGAGTCCAGATCTGAATCCCACAGAACACCTGTGGAGAGATCTCAAAACAGCAGTTGGGAGAAGACATCCTTCAAATCTGAATGACCTGGAGCAGTTTGCAAAAGAAGAGTGGTCCAAAATTCCAGTAGAGAGGTGTAAGAAACATTTATAGTTACAGTAAACGATTAATTTCAGTTATTTTTTTCAAAGAGGGTGCTGCCAAATATTAAGTTAAGGGTGCCAATAATTTTTTTCCAGTGCATTTCTTGGGTTCTGTGTGAAATTGTATCAGATTTGACTTTTCTTCTTTTTTTTTTTTTTTTTTTTTTTTTTGTTGTTGTTGTTCCAATGCAAAAAAAAAATAAAATAAAAAATAAATAAATAAATATGTGAGTACCAAAACATTTGCAACTGCAGAAATTTTCTGAGAGAAGGGTTGCATTTTCTGACAGAATTGCAAAGGTGTCGATATTTTTGGACATGGCTGTATGTCCTTCTGCTTCTGGTCAGAATAACCTAAAACCAGCTTCCTCAAGATCCACAAGTCAACAAATAGTTCAGACGACCCATGACTAGTCTTGGGACTAGACCAGTGGTTCTCAACTCCAATCGTCGAGGCCCACTGCTGTGCACATTTTGTATGTCTCCCTCATGTAACACACCTGATTCAAATCATCAGCTCGTAGGAGAAACATCCATAAACTGAGCTGAGTGTGTCAGATTCAGAAACATAAAAAATGTGCAGAGCAGTGGGCCCCAAGGACTGGAGTTGAGAACCACTGGACTAGACTAGACTTGTACTTCTGAAACCACAAACAGATGACATATTTAATTTGACGTAAATGCGTTCAGTATAAACCGTTGTGTACGTGCGTATATTAGCATTTATATCACAACCTTGAACTGATCTCTAAGTGGGACACGTCTGTCATGTGAGAGGACGAAAACAACAACCCGAAATGAGGAAGAAAACAACACAGGACACCTACGTGCCTATGCAGAAGAGTTTCGGCTTCAATACGTCATGCTTTGATCAGGGAAGTCGAGCTTTGATCCGTCACTTTGGGTTGGCGTCTGACAGTTGTTTGTACGGCGTGTGGGACGGATCCGCTGTTCTGCTTTTGTTCTTGGATGCAGGTCAGGGTAAACAAGTAAACAAATAAACAATATTAACACTGTAACAGCGTTAGCTCCATCCCGACGAGAGCCCGGAGGGAGGCAGCGCCGAGACGCGGCAATTACTCTGGAGAAAGTGTGGTAGGCGAATCGATATGTTTCTAAGTGAAATGTGCTGAGACATCCTTTCAAGCCTGTCCTGCTCCACAGCCTCAGGCGCTGCTGTGTTTCCTCCAGCTCTAACGAAGGCGGAGGGAGATTTCGGTGGCTGCTGTCCCGGCACAAACCCTAGAGGCTGGGGGGTTGAAAGGGGCCCGTGATCTGAGGGTTTGGGGACGGTCGAGACAGACTGATGGGTGTTGTAATTGGCCTCTCGTGTGGGTAACATGGAGGAGGGTGAGAGCGGGCTCTCAGGGGACCAATGGAGAACAGGCTAACTGGCAGGTGGCTGCTGGGAAGGTCACAAAAGGTCAGCTTGGATTCCATGGGTGGCCGGGTATAAAAAAAGCAGAGTGTGAGATGATGTTTTGCATTTTCACAACTAAAACCTTGGTTTGATGGATCGGGCAGCGTGTCCGTGTTTGTCTTGCTGATTAGCTCGGGAGGAGACGCTTGTTAGCATAGAGTTTACATACAATGGCAGATGATTGCGATCATGTCTGTCAAACTCAAAAGGACTTCTTTGAAAGCAGCCTTTTGAAAATGGTCTCCTCCGCTTTTAAATCTTATCTGGTGTGACACCAGAACATTTTTGAATCTGAACAGGATTGCAAATACGTTTTCAGAGTTTTGGTGGAGATCTAAATTATCAGTGAAGAAAGTCTTACATTTCTTAAATGCATAGCTGTCATACGGCTTTTGCTGACTTAGAATATAAAGCTAAAGTTGTATGACAACACTTTGATACTTTTAATTTAGTTTTTATGTTATTATAGTTAACTAAAACTGAAATTAAAAGCATGAAAAAAACATGGTAAATAAATTGTATATAATCATCATGTATAATAAACTGAAATAATAAAAAAAGCTGTTTATTTTATGTAGTTGCTAATGCAACGTTTATCTGAAATATTAACTGAAATAAAAATTAATAAAAATGAAATAATAAATAATACATTCAAAACTATAATAATATATAAAATAAATGAATAATAAAATAAAAAATGATTAAATAAATGAATAATAAAATAAAAAAAAAATATTCAAAATATCAATAAAAACTATAATAGCATGTGAATGATGCTAAAATAGCACTGGATTTGTCCTGTGTCTGATTTAAACACTGTCCTTTTGCATGCTTTTAAACCTTTTAGTAAAAGCAAATGTACAGAAATAACTAAAAAAAAAAAAAAAAGAAAGAAAGAAAGAAAGAAAGAAAGAAAGAAAGAAAGAAAGAGAAAATTATAATTGAACATAGTTTATAAAAATTGCATAATGTATTTTTATTTAATATAATATTATTTACTTTGTATAGTTATAAATTTAAATGTTACAAATTTTAAATAATTTATAATGTAGTTGTTTAATTTATTTGTATAATGTTTTTCTACAATATTTTAATACTTTTATATGTACATTTTACACAATTTATATTTTTGTAATTATTTGTAATTTATACGTTTAGATATTTTTTTCTATAATAAAAATAGAAACCATTTTATTACAGTTTTTTAAATTAAATTTATACATTTACATCATTAAATTATAAATATTTGAATTTCACTATTTAGTTAAATTTACTTTTTATTTCAGTTCTTTTAGTTCTAGTTGAGTTTTTTATTTGCATAATATAAAAATCTAATAAAGTGTTTGACTTCTTAAAATAAAATATTCATAAAGTAATTTATAATTTAATTGTATAATGTATTTTTTCTATTATATAAAAATGTAAAAAAAGTTTTATATTTTAATTAATTTTTTTTAAATTGTAGGCAAACATTGCTCTTTATTACGTTTAATTATTTTAGTGCATATCAGTGTTATTTAAGCATTGTTTATATAAATTTATAGTGCTTATTTATTTTAAATGAACTCCATTTTAATTTTAGATACATTTTTAGTAATTTTATGCCTTTATCATTTTGTATTAGTTTTTTAGTATTTAGATTTTTATATTTATTTTTATTTCAGTTTTAGTTCTAGCTGAGTAGTTATTTGCATGATATAAAAATATAAAAATAATTTTCTGACATTCATGAAACATCCGTAAATTCTGTAAAATTTATAATAATTTAATTGCAATGTATTTTTGCTGCAATATAAAAAAGTAAAAAAAGCATTATATTTTAATAAATTGATTTTTTTTTTTTTTTTTTTTTTTTTTTAATATTAAAAGCACATGTAGGAAAATATTGCTCTTTATTATGTATACATTTATTTTATTTTATTATTTTGCATTTATGGTGCTTATTAATATTTTGAATAAGCTTTTATTTTCAATTTCCGTTTTAATTTTAAATACATTTTGAGTAATTTTATGCCTTTGGCATTTTGTATTAGTTTTTGTTTATTTTGAATATCACTGTTTAGTTTATTTTTATTTCAGTTTTAGTTCTAGTTGAGTTTTTTATTTGCATAATATAAAATCAAAATATTTTTATAACATTTTTGATAAAACATTCATAAGTTTTATAGAATTTATAATATTTTTCTATAATATAAAAAACGATTTTTAATATTAAAAGCACATGTAGGCAAATATCGCTCTTTATTATTATGTATAATTAGCATGTCGGTCCGTCTGTCTCTCAGTTCCTCTCTTGACTCTGTGTCAGGCTGGTGTGGTTTATCGGTGGTTTTGCGTCTCTTCCAGCTCTTTGAAGTGTGCTGCGATGGACAGGATGTTGGCTGAGCTTCTGAGGCTTCGTCGGAGCTGCTGTTCAACGTGTTTAACTGCCGTTTAATGGAGCTACTGAAGCCAGACCTGAGTTTATATTCTTCATGATTATATGAGTCTGAAGAGCCAAAGTTCAGCAGGATCTCATTAATATTTGCTGTAGTTCAGTTTCTCCCGGTTCAGATTTTATAACAGTGTGAGCATGCTATAGCAGGCTAATGTAGCTTAACGTGATGTAGTTTCTTCCGTTTTCCTCATAGTATTGCTGTTTTGAAGTCATGTGACGGTGTTTTTGCTCTCAAACATGTTGATGGGTCTGTCGGTGAAGGTTTTTGGTCTCCTCTGAGATTACAGAAACACGTCTTTCTCTTGTGTTGGTTGTGCGAGCGAAAGCCCGAGGCTCCGCAGACCGAACACACACATCCTCTGGCTCCCGTCTTTCACAGCTCCAGCTGTACGCTTATGAAACATCATGAAATTTCATACACCGAGACCTGCGCCCAAATTGATATTCTTGATTTGAGTAGACTGATGATTAGAGATGAATATGTGAGATGTTTCCCTCAGCAAAAATATGTGCGTTTTATATTTTTATGGAATATGTGAAAAGTCACGCCGCGTGACGGCTTCAGGGTTTAGCTCAGAGAAATGAAACAAAGATTAAATTATCATGTACTTGTTCTGAGCCAAATTGTGTGTGTGTAATGAAACTGTGTTAGCTCCATTCCTCATACTTTTATTTATTTATTTGTAGAAATGTCAGCCAACCATGTACTCGTGTAAAAATTGCACTTCTTGGACTTAAACACAAAGCTGAAGTGCTGAAATAACTACAAAAGAAATACAAAAATAAATACATAAATATATAAAAAATAAAATAAATAAATAAAGAATTGTAATTTAACATAATTTATAAAAAATGTATTTTTTTTGTGTAATATAACAGTTATTTGCTTTTTAAATCTTTTTAAAATTTAAATGTAATACATTTTAGTAATTTAATATTTATAATATTTAATATTTAAATGTAATATTTAGTTGTTGAATAATTAATTTGTATGTGTTTTTCTACAATATACTAATTTGTTTTATATATTTATATGTTTTTCTACAATACGAAATTGTAAGTAAATATTTAAATTTTACGTAATTTATATTAATTGAATTGTGTAATGTATTTTTCTATAATACAAAAATGTAAACAATTTTATTACATTTGTAATAAAATGCACTTTTATACATTTTACATTATACATTTGAATCATTAATATGTATTTTGTATAATATAACATCTAAATAGTTTTATACATTTTTTGATAAATTATTTATACATTTTAAATTATACAATAATATTATTAAAATTATGTAGTTTTTCTATAATATACAAATGTAATCAATTTTATTGCATTTTTTACTAAATTATTTTTTTATACATTTTACATTATACATTTAAATTGTTATAAATATATATTTTGTATAACATAAAATCTTGATCTTTTTATAACATTTTTGAGAAAATATTTATACATTTTAAATTGTACGTTTATATTATAATAAATTATGTATTTTTTTCTGTAATATAAAAATGTAAACAATTTTATTACATTTTTTATAAAATTATATTTTTATAAATTTTACATTATACATTTAAATTATATTATATAATTGTATATATTTATATATTTTGTATAATATAATCTAAGTAGGTCTGTAACATTTTAGATAAAATATAAATTTTACATAATTTATAATTAATTGTATAATGTATTTTTTAAACAATTTTATTACAATTTTTCATAAAATGTATATACAGTTCACATTATACATTTAAATTATTATAAAAATATATTTTGTGTAATAAAACTTGAAATCTTTTATAACATTTTTAATAATGTTTATACATTTTATGTAATATATAATAATTGAATTGAATTGAATAATAAAATAATAATAATTTTTGTATAAATAATTTTGTATAAATTTTACATTAAAATTACATTTACATTTACTATTACATTTAAATGATAAATTATGTATTTTGTATTATATAAAAATTTTAATCTTTTTAATAACATTTTTATAAAATTGTTATACATTTTACATAATTTATAAGTTAATTTAATTGTATAATATGTGTTTAAAAAATGTAAATAATGTAATGTTTTTATAAAGTGAAATGTTATCCATTTTCCATAATTTTATTAATTTTAATAATTTAATTATATAAAATGTTTTTATATACTATTAACTATTCAAATAATCTGTATTTAAAAAAAATTTTTTTTTTTTTTTTTTTTTTACTTCTTTGTCTTATGTATCCCTGTACACTACCATATTTACAGTAAAATTCTCATTTTGTCTTCAGCAAGGTGATAATTTTAATCCAGATTGCTTCAAAAAAAAAAAAAAAAGTGTAGGACGAGTTACACACCAAAATTTAATACTATGATCAAATCTGAGTTTCTGCTAGTTTATGCAGCAAACCCATTAAAATCAATTGTGATTCGTCAGAGCCTGGTTTTCATTCATATCACACTGAATATGGAGTCCACATCTAAAGCTTATGGATGTTGGCTG
Source organism: Labeo rohita (assembly GCF_022985175.1). NCBI lineage: Eukaryota > Metazoa > Chordata > Actinopteri > Cypriniformes > Cyprinidae > Labeo > Labeo rohita. The sequence continues at coordinate 4,324,950 of NC_066893.1, forward strand.
GTCATCTGTTGAAACCTTGACTGAATTTCATGGCTCATCCTAACTCAAATCAATCCTGCAGCGGTTTCGACATTCGTAAGCAGAGCAGAGACGTGCGGCACGGCGTTTGTTTGAATTCAGCTCACCATCTCATGATCCCGCTGCTGGAAAATTGCTTTTTATGCATGACATGCAAAAATACAGCTTTGTAATTCCTGATGAAAACAATGTCTTTGATCATTGTGAGGGAATATGGAGAAAAAACACAGGATGACTCTGGTTCTGGTTTGAGTAAAGCATACCTAGTACTTGAGGCGAAAACTCAGCAGGAGCGAGACTCGGAGAAGAAAGGCCAAACAATACGCTTTGAAGTTAATGAATCGAGAGGAGCAATACGAGAGAAATAGCAGCCCGAGTAAAAGGCTACGCTTAGAAATATGGCGGGAACCAACTTTTAGGGGCTTCATTTTGATTTGCTTATTAACCGTGAAATTTGGCATTTGTATTCTGACAATGAAACAGCAGAGTTTCAGAATTCAATGATGTCGATGAGTACGGCTCTGTCACCGTCGGGAATAGAAACCTCACACCGCCGCTTTAATCCGGATCCGGCTATCAGACGTATCATTGCGTTGCGCCTTAACATTCCCGCCAATATTGAAGTTTCGAAACATTTTTGAAAATCATTTTTCCGCCAAATCAAAGTCATGTGGTGCGACCAACAAAGTTGTTATATTGTAGAAAGAACCTCAGAAGACAATATGAAAAGACTTTTGACCCAATATCCCAAGTTTTTCATGTTTCATGATGTCTAAACAAATGAATAAAAAAATATATAATAAATTATTAAAATAAATCAATAATAGTTCCACATAAAATATGTATTTATTTCCAGAAATTCTATTTATTTATTTATTTGTTTATTGGTTTTGTTGTTTTATGATTTTATGCCAATTTACTATCGTATGAAATCAAATGAATGCACAGAACTTTTAAAATCCTTCAAAATGTATTTAAATGAAATTTAAACAATTCATTTCATTCTTTTTAACAAACAAAGTGCTGCAAAGGGTTACTGTTTAAATTAAACATGGACAAACAATTGTGTGATACTCCTAAAAATGTTTTCATGAACTGTATTATTATTGTTATTAATTTTAATATATTAATCATTTTTATGGTTATCAGTAAAATAAAAACGATTTGCAGATTAAAATAATTGAAAAGCATTTAAAGAGAGTTTTTGTCAGAGCCCTTGTTATTCTTAATCTTCACATGAGCTTTTATTTTTATTGAATTAAAATATCAGTAAATTGTGCTCATATAAAATGTGTATTTATTTATTTACTTATTTATTTATTTTTCAGAAATTCTATTTTAACCCTAGACACATGTATCGGTTCAAAATATTGGTTATCGGCCTACTTGATCTGTAATAATCGAAATGGGCATTGACCCTGAAAAACACATTTCACTTCCAAAAAGTAACAATGTAACAATATCGGTTATTTGTCTGCTTGATCTGTAATAATCGCCATGGGCACTGACCCTGAAAAATGCATATCGGCCCAAAAAAAAACGATTTTTGGACCAGAATTAACCCTGAAGAACACATATTGGTTTAACAATTTCGGTTGTCAGTCTATTTGATCTGTAATAATCGGCATCGGCATTGACCCTGAAAAAGAAAAGACAAATTTTTTGGACCGGAATTGACCCTGAAGGACACATGTCGTTTCCAAAAAGTAACAGTTCAACAATATCGGTTATCGGTCTATTTGATCTGTAATAATCAGCGTGGGCATTGACCCTGAAGAACACACATAGGCCCAAAAAGTAACAATTTTTTAGATCGGAATTGACCCTGAAGAGCACATATCGGCCCCAAAATTAACAATTTAATAATTTATTAAAATAAAATATTCATAAATAGTGCCCATGTAAAATGTTTCTTTATTTATTTTTCTTTATTTATTTTCAATTCTATTTAAAATTTTCTAGTTACTATTGTTTCATATAATCAAATAAAATCAAATGAATGCATATAAAACTTTGAAAATCCTTAAATTTAAATGAAATTTAAATGTGAAATTATTGTTAATTTTGACATAAAATTTTATATGTATATATAAATCGGTTATCGGTCTGTAATAATCGGCATTGGCCCTAAAAAACACATATCGGTCGACCCCTACTTTTTATGAAATGTCATGTGGTACTCCCCCTAAAAAATGATCAGTTAATAATTAATAATTATTAATAATAAATAATTTGTACCTATAAGATAATGATTAAAAACTAAAAAATTATAGTATCCCATGTAGATACATTTTTTTAAATTAATTTTTATTTTATGGTTACACCACATGACATTAGCATCAATTAACTATTTTTTTATTTCTTTATCTTTTACACTTTTTTTGTCATTAACACAAATAGCTTGTGCTGTTGGCTTGTAATATTCCCACTGAAGAAATAAGGACTTTGAGGACATAGAAACGGTTTCGGCAGATGAGAGACCCAAGGCCGTGTTTCTGATGTGAAGTGCACCTTATCCTGAGCCTCCAGCGGTATCTGCTATCATAATCGTCCTCTTGCCCACCCGTTCCTTTAGTGAGCTTGGATGAAGGCCGATGATAGGAGGTGATGGAGGAGATGCTTTATCACAGTGATCTGACCTAACCGGTGCAGCTGATATCATCCCAGCAGTTTAAATCCACTACCAGATGGCCAGACAAAATGGAAAACTCAAAATATTAGGACTGGGAGTAAGTGATTGTGATAAAAGCCTCTCGGTCAGATTTTATCACATTGTCATTTAAATTATTATGGAAACCTGTTGTGAGAGAAGCACCAAACCGCCAATGTAATTCCTTTGGCTGTTTTGACGTCCTCCATTCAAAAGCTTTGGACTGGCAAATCTTGTTTTTGTCAAATAACCTGTAAAAATGCAGTCTTGAGTTAGAGATAAACGTTTGGTTAAAGTATTTTATATGTTTTCCTGGTTAAGCAACCTTGAAGACAAGTCAGTTCTATGTATTTTTTTTGGGTGTGAAATACTTTATCCAAGTTTGAAGATTCCAGCAGCAACAGCTGTACATTTAATATATTAAATACAAGAAACATGGCAAAACATTAAACCCTTATAATGTAAAACATGGCTAAACACCTGCTCAGCTGTACTACACAACATCTAACTAGGGTTGATTAGCCTGATTTGTTTTCCATTTCACACAAAGCCGAACATTCGCTGCATAAAATATAACACACAAAACGAAAAGCCTTCATCAGCATTCATTTCACTCCATTACCGTTCCCTGTTTCCCCCTCCGCTTTCAAAAGCCCCTTGATATGTCGGCTATTACCAAGCTAATTTGAGAAGGCTAGAGCGTGAATGTGAGAGAGGCCTAGCGTGCAATCGTGTCTTCAAATGAGCGAAACGCTCGACTGCAGTATCTCGCGGCTCCCTCATTCAGCCCGGAGTGCTGAGCTTTGCCTTGCTCTGGGAAGAGCGATTTAGGATGAAACATTGGAAATTAAGCATGTGTAATCCATCACGCCAAGTGAAGTATTAAAAGTTTCATTAGGTGGTTGATCAGTGGAGTCGTGACGGATGAGCCCGGAGGTGCTCTAGGTCATCGGGGGGTCTTTATTGTGTTGGTTTTCCTCTTGAGTGCAATCTGATCGGTTCACCTTGTCTAGCAAAATGAAGAGCAATGAGTAGGCATTACTACTATACTTAGTTAACTATTGCTGTTGTTCAATGTGCAACTCGTCCTTCACTGTATGTGCTACACGCATGAATGATACTTGAAATCATGTGGCTCAATTAGGAAAGTTACTGTGCTGTTACTTTTCTAAGCAATCACACTTATGATTTTTTATGCCTGGCAGATAATAAAACTGGTGAACAAATCCTGACTTGCATTAAGAAAAGAACAGAATATCATCGTTTTTTGTGGGGTAGGCTTATTTAACTCTAACAAGTTGAGAGACACAAAGTTGCAATTGCAAGACATACGTCCGCTTTTCCAAAGAAACAAAACAAAGTCATAATTGTGAGAAGAAAAGTTGTTATTGCAATTCGTGGCAAAGTTACAACTGTGATTCGTGGTACAAGCAGCGACCTGTGAAAAACGTTATTGCAACTGAGATTTGCGAGAAACAAAGTTGCAACTAAGACTTGCAAGAAAAATAGTTGCAGATGCAACTTGCGAGAAACAAAGTTGCAATTTAGATTTGTGAGAAACAGTCACAAATGCAAGACATACACGCTTTTGCCAGAAACGCAGTTACTAAAAATTCACAATTGCGAGAAACAGTAGTAATTACAAGAAATGAAATTGCATTTACGAGAAATAATGTCGCAATTGAGTCTAATATTTGCATTTGTGAGATTCAGTTATGTGACAGAGTCACAATAACAAAATATAAAGTCACAGCTACAAGATAAAGTTGAAATTATGAGAAATAAAGTTGCAATAGTAAGAAAAAGCTGTGAAATAGAATGAGAGATAAACTTGCAATTACAAGAAACAGTCACAATTACGAAAAAACGAAAGACGCAATTGTGAGATATATGGTCATGCTTGCAAGACTTAAAAATTCAGTTGTGTGACAAAGTCGCAATAACAAAATATAAAGTCACAACTATGAGATACAGCTGCAGTTATAAAAACGAAGTTGCAATTACAAGAAATAAAATTAAATTAAAAATGCAAATAAAAATGCATTTACAAGAAACCACCAGTCAGAGAACACCTCAGTAACCACCTACTATAGCTATATCTTTACAATAACTCAACTGGACACTTTAGCACCTAAGCAAATCTGAATAATTGAGAAACTCTCATGGTATTAATGATGGATATTGCTGCTCATTTTATATGCATAGAGTTCATTGACATATAGAAGTCTTAAAGGTCCAGTAGCAGTCTAATTCTAACAATTGAAATGAACAAATGAAGGGTTCAAACAGGCTAATATCACCCAGAGATATCACTATGATTCTCGCTTGTGCTGTATCAACACATCTGCTGATAAAGTGCAATTTCCTTTGATTGCTTTATGTTGGCTGTGGGTGCTTGCAAAATTAAATTTGATTTATATAAGAATACTGAGAGCCACTTCAGATCATCATATGTGACCGTCTCACAGTCTTTTATGGGTTTCTCACACACACACACACACACACACACACACACACACACACTATTAGTTCTGCTGGTTCTCAAGACTTGACGTACACACTGGTCCCTGTTTTTCTCCTCTTAAGAGGCTTTCAGAAGCATACACCTCATCAGGAAGAAGAAGCATCGAGAGAGTGTGTGCTAATTCACTGATGAGACAGGGCATGTTTTGCAAAACCCTTTGGGAAATCACATCCAAACTCCACAGGCAAGAATTGGCAAGCCTGGGGCCAAAGCCAGAATCTGATTTCACTGAGAGCTCACGTTGCCAGTTCTTTCCCAAATAAGCCTCTATGGGAGATGACGGCGATGATGGCGATGATGAAGATTATGGTGATGAGAATGAGTTGCAATGTGACAGTTGCAATGTTTTCAGCCTCTGCCGTCTCAAAATATGAGTACATGAACACAAAAACATAATCTCTAGAGCTGCTCTGAGAGTCACTTCATGAGCATTTTACCATTTATTTTGAGAGAAACTATGATTGTATTATAAACAAACTTTTAAGATCCTCACAGCAACCCATCAAACTAAAAGTTCGGTTTATCTTGAAGAAACTTGTGACAGAAAAATATTACTGTAATGATAATGATAGTACTGTAGTACTAATGATAGATTGTAATGGTAGTACTAGTTCTAATACAATTATCGTTAAAACATTATTTTATAAAGAATATTTATATATGAAAACACTGTATTTCTGAAAAATAAATAAAAATTATTTTTTTTTTAATTAAATCAACTAATTAGAGATGCTTTTGTTATTATTACAATTATTACAATTTAATGAAACCATTAAAATGGAATCCAGAAAATATATGGAAAACAGAATTTGTTTAAAAAAAAATATCATAGGGCCTCAAACGCCCTTAAATTGATAATTTTTGTTAAACTTTTATTAAATTGCTGTTAAATTGTGTAAGTTTCATTAATTCAATTAATTATACATGCTTCTAATATTTTTTTTAAATGTAACCACTAAAAAAATAAAAATAAAAAGTAAACAGAATTTCGAAAAAAAATAAACAGAATCTAGGAAAGAATAAAATGGATTTCACAGGGACGTAGTTATGATAAAGTTTCAGCAAAATATAAAATCATTTATGGTAAGTGATTGCAATTTATAAGAAATTAAGTTGCATTTGCAAGAAATAATCATGAAAATGTGAGAAGTTGCAATTACATGAAAACCTGTCACACCTGTGATATATAAAGTCTTAATTACAAGAAACAAAGTTGTGATTTAATGGTTGATATTTAGGACTTTGAAGTAATGAATATCTTTATTTTACACACTATTGTACTGAAATTACATATAATTTAGTTACTTGTATTTCCAATTATCTATTTCTATATCTATATTTAATTCTAGTTATTTTTTAAATAAAATATTTACATATTTACAATATTTACATATATTTAAATTATCACAGTTACAGTCGATTATTATAATTTTCATTATTTCGTGTATGTCTCATGGTATTATTGTGTTCAACATTGTCCGCCAATTTTTGTTTGTTCTTTATTAGATATAAAAAGTGCACTAGCTAATATAAAAATGAACGATTTCTCATTCATAAACCTATGAACTGTAAATATATGCACTGTTTTATGTACTGTAAAGGCTCTCATGGGCATCTGTAAGTGCTATTGTAGTATTTGTTTGTGTGTAGTGTGCTTCAGGTTCTGGTTGCTAGTTTACTGCTCTGAATGAGCCTTTAAGTTGAAGTATCTTCACTATTGTGCCACATTTAATTTTTATTTTCAATGACAGCTGTAATTACTAATAACATACAGTGAAGATTTTAACTTTGTGTTGGCATATGTAGTCTCATTCTTACTATTATTGGCAAAGCAGTATTTATTAAAGAAGTCCACTTCCAAAACTACAATTTACAAATAATTTACTCACCCCCTTGTCATCCAAGATGTTCATGTCTTTCTGTCTTCAGTTGTAAAGAAATTGTGGTTTTTGAGGAAAACATTTCAGGAATTTTCTTCATATAATGGACTTCATTGGTGCCCCGATTTTGAACCTCCGAAATGTAGTTTAAATGCAGGTTCAAATGGCTCTAAACGATCCCGAAAATAAAAATTTGTATAAAAATTTTTTATACTTTTTAAGCACAAAAGCTTGTGTAGCACAGGTTCTGGGATGCACGTTCACGACTTACTATTGAATCATGTTGAAAGGTCACGTGGAACAACAGCCCCAGTGTTTACAAAGCGAACGCGCAAAGACTAAGAAAGTGCAAGTAAGTCAAACGCTGTTTACAAACAAAAAGGTACAGCGATGTCAGATGATTCTGAAGTTGTAGGAGAAAATAAGATGGAGTTTTTCTGAGTTTTTCGCCATATTCTACCTTTTTGAGCCAGAGTACACAGACGATGAACTTAGTGATGGGAAGTTTGAATCATTTTACCGACTCGGACCTTTGAGTCTTTTTCGTGTCATTTCGTTAATTTTAGCAAAAACAGCGTCTTGTGACAATAAGATGAACAAATGACTCGAAAACCCAAAGATGCAACTGAACGAATCACTCCCCGAGACGACTCGTTCTTCGCGAGTCACATTAAAGCATCAAAATGAACAAATTGTTCAAGAACGACCCGTGGACGCGCACCCGAGAGCTTTTGTGCTTAAAAAATATATAAATTTTGTATATTTTCGCTAGATAAGACCCTTCTTCCTCGGCTGGGATCGTTTAGAGCCCTTTGAAGCTGCATTTAAACTACATTTCGGAAGTTCAACATTGGGGGCACAATTGAAGTCCATTATATGAAAAAAAAAAAATTTCTTTATGACTGAAGACAAGGACATGAACATCTTGGATGACAAGGAGGTGAGTAAATTATTTGTAAATTGTTTTTTTGGAGGTGGACTTCTCCTTTAAGGATTGGTTAAATGTGTAATTTTTCCTCAAACTTTCCAGTGAAATGGAAAGAACATCAAGTAACTTCATATTATGTTTGTATTTTTCTTCAGTACGTTTTTGTAATATATTTTAGAATCGAGGGAGCCCATGAAATGACAGATTTGGGAAACATTCACAGTCTTTGGCTTTGTTGTAAACAAGAAAATAGCTTTTGTGCTATTTGTTTGCAGGATACTGTAGGATACGGATATGTTTCTTTATTTCCATTTGTTTGCTCTGAGAATATCATGAATTATTGGTATGTGTTGAAGTATTAAGCAGTGTGCACAAACTCAAACAAAGCTTACAGATACTGAGGATATATTGTGTCAATTGTGTTTTCTTTTTTTATATGTATGGCCTTGCACTGATCTTTCACCTTTACTAACCCTTTTTCTAATACCTGTTCTGAGGCTTTATAGAGATCTCAACTTCTCTCTGTTCCCTCCAAACCCCCAGACGCCCTGGCTCCCGATGGCCTACTGCAGGGATGATCTCTCGCAAACGCCGGTGGATTTCACAATGTGTCTGTCTCTATATATTCATTCCTGACTCACATATTTACATTTGCATTCCAGAGCCTGCTTGTAACTGTGTAAATGTATTCGCTGTCGTTTTGGCCACTGGACAAACAGTTACGCTTTCAGATTTAAATGGTGCTCAATATGTTTTCTGTGTCCAAACATAATTATAATTTATCCAGTGTTCCCATATGTCTGGACAAACACGGCCTGAAACTGTGTGCTTCAAAGCCTGAATTAATCTATGAATATCTCTGTTTGTTTATATGGTCAGATTTGTTTGTCCAAATCCTAATTTGGTTGGAAAACTCAATATTTACAACCCTGTAACCTCCTGTTTGATGATAAGTACAAACGTTGTTCAGATGTTATCGTATTGTTATCTAGGTTGTTGTACTTGTCAATACCTGGTGGAAGTGTCAACCTCTAAATGTAAGAACCTCTAGTTTTGAAGGGCAGCGCTGCTGGTTTCATTTAAAGATAAACAAAGTTTGCCTTGTAAAAACTTGTCGCCTTTAAAACCACTTTCCTTTTCAGCTGATATCATCATGAGTAGCCGTTAGTCAAATAACTATTTAGGCTTTGGCAAGTTTCTGGAGAGCACTTTCTTCCTGGGCTGCTGCTCAGATTTGGACTTGGCTCCCAGGGACCAACTGGAGGTTCTGGTAGCTAATATTTTTAACCCCAGGGGAAATGGGTCAAATCTGGTCCATTTTGCAGATTATTCTGGCCTAGAATCACCGACGTAGGCAGGAAAAGTCCACTTGACCAACATGAAAAGTGGCCCATCTTCAGTCATTTTAGGTGTGCATTTACCTGAAATAGTACCACAATAATAGACCTCTGTGCTACAGATTAAACTCAGAATATCTTTCAGATTTGATGCCGCTATTCTTGCAAACTTAGACACATCCAGTCAATATTTTATCTTCAAAAAGCGCTTGTATTATTCATGACTGAAACTGTCGTAATAGGTTAATATAGCTTTCAAGGTTAGGGAATCTTGATGACTAGTCAGATTTGATTATCCAAATCCTAATTTGGTTGGAAAACGCAATATTTACAGCCCTCGAACCTCTTGTTTAATGATAAGTACAAACGTTGTTCAGATTTTATCAAATCGCCATCTAGGTTGTTCTACTTGTTGATACCTGGTGTAAGATAAGTGACAACCTCTAAATGTAAGAACCTCTAGTTTTGAAGGGCAGCACTGCTGGTTTCATTTAAAGAAAAACAAAGTTTGTCTTGTAAAAACTTGTCACCTTTAAAAACGACTTTCCTTTTCAGCTGATATCATCATGAGTAGCCGTTAGTCAAATAACTGTTTAGGCTTTGGCAAATTCCTGGAGAGCACGTTCTTCCTGGGCTGCTGTTCGGATTTGGACTTGGCTCCCAGGGACCAACTGGAGGTTCTGGTAGCTGATATTTTTAACCCCAGGGGAAATGCGTCAAATTTGGTCCATTTTGCAGATTATTCTGGCCTAGAATCACCGACGTAGGGAGGAAAAGGCCACTTGACCAACATGAAAAGTGGCCCATCTTCAGTCGTTTTAGGTGTGCATTTACCTGAAATAGTACCACAATAATAGACCTCTTTGCTACAGATTAAACTCTATCATTCAGATTTGATGCCACTATCCTTGCAAGCTTAGACACATCCAGTGAATATTTTATCTTCAAAAAGAGCTCAATGTGTCGTTCCAGACTAAAACTGTTGTAATAGGTTAATACAGCTTTCAAGGTTAGGAAATCTTGATGATTAGTCACTTATGATTGTAAAATGCAGCGTTGTTATTCAGTGTGAATTTTTCCATCCTTAACATGAATTAGCAAAGCTTCTGGATCTTTTATTTTTTAAGTACTGCTTAATCTCTTGTAATTCCCACTGTCATTGGTATTAATGCTAAAAAAGCTCTGATGTCTCCACAGCGGCGTGAATTAACTTTGACTTTTCGTCAGTTAGGAAGAGATGCGGTACTATGAGTAAATAATTAAAGTCTGTATTTGAGAGGAAGTAATTTATATTTATTTAATGTTAGTATAATACAGGTTACACAATAATACCAAATAATCTTAAAAATGAGAAGAAATTTGTATATCAAATTATAGTAGTGAAATTGGAATGCCTTATTATGTTTACTTGGCTGGATGGATGCTTACTGCATCTGTACATACACTTCCAGGAAATTCTTACTGTTGGAGTTTAGAATATATTTTGATTCCAAGGTTTTTCTTTCTTGGTGATACAGAAACAGATTTGGAAACAGTCCCACAGCTCAGTTTCCATCTTCTGTGGGTCTGGCTCCAGGTGGGAGTGGGTTTGAGATGATAATAAAAGTAAGAATGCTTTTTTTGGTCTATCCCTGGAGAGCACTTTCTTCCTGGGCTGCTGCTTGGGTCAGAGTTTGGCTCCCAGGGACTGACTGGAGGTTCTGGCACCTAGTATTTGCACCCCAGGGGAAGTGCACCTTGCTTGGACTCCAGTCGCTCATGGGAACAGGGTATTCCTGGAAGCCTTCACACTGACTTGAAGAAAACCTGCTTCCTATCATACACTGATCTTTTTCAGCCCACTCAAGTACTAGTGCCTTGTTATTCTGATTATGAACCACATCGTTTTCAAATGCTGAATGCCTGAAAGCAACCATGATAAACAAAAAATAATTTTAACTTGATTATGCTTGACTTTATTGCATTACTTGGTGAGCCACTATAAATTGCTCCAAGTTATAGTGAGTCAAGAATTGTGATTTGACCTTTGCCATGTGATAATATGTCAAGAGCATTTTCACTTTATGTGAATCTGTCCATAATTCATTGATATATGGATGCAAAATTTGAATAGATGTCCTACATTAGGAGCGCTGTCCAAGGTGCTGAAAATGCATTTTGAATCTCTCAGGTTCTCAGACTTCGAGTTAGCCTTGCATTTGGATACTGGATTGGTCCAAGTCATACACAAGGCATTCGGATAAGTTTTATAAGATGAATCTGCCAAATATTCAAAAGGATTTGGCTCAGAAGAATGATTTGTCCATGGACCTCACTACTTTCATAAAAGTGGCAAGGAGAGCTGGGCCAGATGTCAATTTATTACCAGCCTGGTTAGAAAACATTCTGTTTTACATTTTGCTGAATTGGTTGAACATTTGTATGAATTCATATGATTTGCTTTGTACAAACACATAAGATTTCTATAATAAAAAGTAAGCAGAAGCGCCACTGCTAAAACTAATTTTCAGTGGGGTGTAAGAAGATTGTATGAAAACATACCAATTGTACAAATTCATACAAATTTGCATTCAATTTAACAAAATGTAAAATAGTTATGAACTGTTATGAGGGTATGTTGGATTTACAGCAAGCAATGTTTTAAAATTGGTCTGTAATTTGGTCTTTAGAAAAAAAAGTAAATCATACAGGGTTTGAGATGACTAAGGATGAACTTATAATCATTTTGGGTGAACTTTCTTTATCAGAGAGTAAAGCCGCAGATAAACTACCAAGGAGAACTTGGGCACATGTCAAGATTTACCAACCTGCGCGCAGCAGAAATCATTAGTCTTTTACATTTTGGTGAATTGGTAGAACATTTGTATACATTTGTACAATTTGATTAATATGAACATTTTTAAAACTAAATTAAGCGAGGTACACCCCTAAACCTACAGATTGTATGGAAGAAAAAATCACCAATTTGCCAAATAGTTACAAATCACCGTCAGATTAGATTTAAAGCAAATAATGTTTTAAATTTGGTTTGTAGTTTGATCTTTAAGAGAAAGTCTAAAACAATTTCTTTTGGTGAAATTGCGACAAATTCATATGAATTTATACGCCTTATTTTGTAGAATATGTACCTTTTTTTTTTTTTTCAGTCAGACTGATAGAAATGAAATGTGAAATGGTATGAATTCAAATGTATTCCACACCAATTCACCATAATGTAAACTGGTTACAAATTGCCATGAGAGTATGTTGGATTTGAAGCAAACAGTGTTTTGAATTTGGTCTGTCATTTGGTCTTTAGAAGAAAGAAAGAGTCTGGAACAACATTAGGATGAGTGAATAAAGGCGGAAATTTAATTTTGGGTGAACTTTCTTTTTCAGAGAGTAAAGCAGCAGACAAAGTGACAAGGAGAACTAGGGTAGATGTTAAGATTTACCAACCCAATCTCAGCAGAAATGACAACTATTTTACGTTTTGGCAATTAGTGGCAAATTTGTATACATTTGTACAATTTAATTCATATGAAAATATAAAATAAATACACCACTAAACCAAGAGATTGTATGGAAAAAATAGAAATGGGACATTTCACAACCAATTCACCAAATAGTTACAAATTGCCTTCAGATTAGATTTAAAGCAAATAATGTTTTAAATTTAGTTTGTGATTTGGCCTTCATAAGAAAAAGTCTAAAACTATTTAGTCTTTTGGTGAATGATGAGCAATTTTTATGCTTTATTATGTACAAAAATGTGTATATATATATATATATATATATATATATATATATATATATATATATATTTTTTTTTTTTTTTTTTTTTTTTTTTGAAGTACAGTAAGCATGAAGGTCCATTCCCAAATCTTACTATCAGTGGAGCGTAAATCATATTGTATGAAAATGTTTGATTGAAATTGTATGAATTGTATGTATTCAACACCAATTCACCATAATGTAAAATAGTTAAATTGCCAATGAGAGTATGTTGGATTTACAACAAATAATGCTTTAAATTTGGTCTGTAATTTGGTCTTTAGAAGAAAGAAATGCAATGAAACAAGATTAGGATGAGTGAATAATGACAGAGCTTTAATTTTGGGTGAACTTTCTTTTTCAAAGAGTAAAGCAGCAGACAAAGTAACAAGGACAACTAGATGTAAAGATTTACCAACCTGATATCAGCAGAAATTACAACTATTTTAAGTTTTGGTGAATTGGTGGCAAATGTGTAAAAATTTGTACAACTTGTTACATATTAAAAATTACGTCTTTTAGAAATGAGCATGAAGGTACACCCCTAAACCTACAGACTGTATTGAAAAAATACAAATGGGACAGCTCACCTAACTCAACTAATTCGTCAAATAGTTACGAATTGCAGTCAGATTAGATTTAAAGCAAATAATGTTTTAAATTTGGTTTGTGATTTGGCCTTCATGAGAAAAGTCTAAAACTGTTTAATGTTTTGGTGAAATGATGACCAATTTGTATGAATTTTATGCTTAATTATGTACAAAAATGTACAATTTTTTGAAAAAAGTACTGTAAGCATAAATGTCCATTCCCAAACCTTACTGTCAGTGGCGCGTAAATCAGATTGCATGAAAACATTTCATTGAAATTGTATGAATTATGTATTCAACACAGATTCACCATAAAATATTTAACCATGTAAAATATTTAAATTGCCAATGAAAGTATGTTGGATTTACAGCAAATAATATTTTTTAATGTGGTCTGTAATGTTTAAAAGAAAGAAAAGGCCTTGAAACAACATTAGGATGAGTGAGTAATGACAAAACTTTAATTTTGGGTGAACTTTATTTTTTAGAGAGTAAAGCAGTAGACAAACTAACCAAGAGAACTAGGGTAAATGTCAAGATTTACCAACCTAATGTCAGCAGAAATAAACTATTTTACATTTTGGCGAATTGGTGGCAAATTTGTAATAATTTGTATAACTTGTTACATATGAAAAGTTTTTTTAGAAATAAGCATGAAGGTACACCCCTAAACCTACAGACTGTATGGAAAAAATACAAGTGGGACAGCTCACCTAACTCAACTAATTCGCCAAATAGTTACAATTTGCCATTAGATTACATTTATAGCAAATGATGTTATAAATTTAGTTTGTGATTTGGTCTTTATGAGAAAAAGTCTAAAGCTATTTCACATTTGGTGAATGATGAGCAATTTGTATGTGTTTTATGCTTTATTATGTACAAAATGTAAAAAGTGGGGCGTTAATCAGATTGCATGAAAATGTTTCAATGAAATTTTATGAATTCATATGTATTCAACACCAATTCACCATAATGCAAAATAGTTAAATTGGCAATTAGAGCATGTTGGATTTACAGCAAATAGTGTTTTAAATTTGATCCGTAATTTGGACTTTAGAAAAGGGAAAGGATCTGAAACAACATTGTGATGAATGAATAATGACACAACTTTAATTTTTGGGTGAACTTTCCTTTTTACAGAGTAAAGTAGCAGCCAAAGTGCCAAAGGGTGTTAGGACAGATGTCGTTACAAGAACAGGGTTTGAAATTACAGAAAAATGGCAGAACTTTAATTTTTAGTGGAACTATCGATTTCAGAGAGTAAAGCATCAGACATGAAATCAAATCTGACCCCATTTTCTGCGCACTATAACAGTTCGATGTCTTCAGCAGAACTAATTTGTAACAGAGCACGAGAGAAGTGAAAGTTCACGACCTCTCGGCTGACCTGACTCGAGGCCAACTAGCTAAAACACCTCCCTCCCGAACCCCATGCGCCCATGTCGGTTTAATCTCTCTCTGGCTCTATTCCCATCGCACTAATCCTGCCTTTTCTCTCTTGCAAATGTCAGTCCGTATCTCTCACCGTTCATCTGTTCCCTGGACAACGCCTATCTCCTCCGCTGCATGCATTCAGTGGCAGGGCAGATACTAATGAGGCTGCCCAGGAGAAGCGTAAGAGAATAGATCTGTCTCCTTATTCTTTTCCTTTGACAGCCTTTGTGTATTCAGGCCTCAAGGCCTGATCTGACATAAACCCACTCAGCGGTTCTCCAGCGAACTGTATGTTTTAGCCCTTTGAGCGGTACGGTCCCACATATAGGATTCTTATTTCTGTGCTCCTGGGAGAACGAAATCTGATTTTTGAGGGGTCGTTTACGCAAAAATAATATTCTGACTTTGTTTAGTCACTCTGAGCTTGTGTCCCAAACTCATAGGATTGGTTTTCTTCTGCGGAAAAGAAAGGGCGATATTTGAAAAATGTTTTAGCTGTTTTGTCCAAACAGTAGAAGTCAATGGGGTCCAAAAATGACAGTCTCTGAAGAGGATGTACTAAAGGTGGAGTACACATGAGTTACATCAAACCTCATTGGTTCTTGTGTGTCATGTCTATATACATGAGTTGATAAATTAGTTTTGACTTAAATTTAGCTCTGTTTAGTCTTAGGTTTTGAAAGACATGAAGGTGAGAAAATGATGTAGATGCGCCACATTACCGAAGTAAAATGGGTTTTGCGTTGACTTTGACTCATGTAAAGACACTTTTTTTTTTTTTTTTTTTTGCACAGACCGCTGGCTCACACACGGCTCTAACCCTAGGGCAGCTATTTGTCTTTTCCCATCATCTCCCGGTGGGAAGAGTGCAGTTTACGTGGATTATATCTCTGAAACTAGGTTACAATGGATGCTGTGTGCATGGCCTGATTCAGTAGTAGCAGCCTCTGTAAATGAAGCGACCTCTATTTAGAGAATATTTTACCCGCATGGTGTGACAAAAGCCGTATTTCCTACTACAATGGATAATTTTAGAAGGTTCCAGTGTAGATTCTTTCTGCTGGAAATAAAACGAAAGCCCATTTGGTTTAAACCTGTTTGTAACCTTGTCTATAGGCGGCAATGGTAGAGGGTTGGTGACAAATGGGGATGTCCAGGGAAAAATCTGCTTTGAAACATCAGTGTCAAGTTGTTAGAAATACAGACTTTATATGAAATTTTCAACAACAAATTTAATGATTCAGTGGTGTCTAATGGTTTAACCACCACTACCAAAAGTACAAGATATTACTCTTACATCTTGAATACACTTGAGGATCATTATTTTTAGAAAAAAGTGAAAACTATAAAGGTAACAAGTTTATATCTCGCAATTCTGACTTTGAAAATTGAAAATATGTTTAGTTTTTGAAAAAGTAAAAGAAAATGAAAATTAGAAATGTCTTGGCAACTAACTGAAATAAGTTCTAAGCACTGAAATTACAAACCGGAAAAAAATAATTAACAATAAATTGAACCTAAATAGTAATATAAAAAGCACATAAGAACATTCCTTAAAAGTAAATTAAAATGAAAACTGAAAAGCTATTTTAAAAGCTATTTTAAAAGCTAATTTAAAATATCAATAACTATAATTGTATATGAATAATACAAAAATAAAACTTTATCAGTAGCTGTTTCCATTGCCCTTCAAATTGCGCAAAGTGAAATTATGAATTGAAAATACGCCAAATGGAAACACGTCAATTTCTCATAAACTGCAATGTATAGTAAAGTTTTCATGCTCGCATGAGGTGGTTTTTTAGACAATTCGAAAAATGAATATTTTGCAAAACTGCAATGGAAATGGCTTTTTTGCATTTACAGGTCACCTTGCGTACATAAATATCACATGATCATTCTTTAATGTACTATAACCTCAAAAACAACAACAACAACAAAAAAACACACCTCATATGTGCCCGCTTACACAAGCATTGACTACACAATGCTTGAATAAGGAGCTTTCCTTGCCATTAAAGGGGTGCTATTATGCTTTTTCACTTTTTGAATTTTAGTCAGTGTGTGGTTTGTATCTTTGGGCATAAAAAAGATCTATAAAGTTACAAATCTCAAAATCCACTCCAAAGGGAGATATTTCGTTTTTTAAAAATTCCTTTTCAAGAGCTACAACAAACGGCTCTTTTGGACTACGTTTGTTTTCCGCATGCAATGATTTCACAACGCGGTTCAGTAGAATATCATTAAATTAAATTCCACCTACAGAAATTCAAATTGTTGGGGGGTGGATGCAGCAATGCAGCGCGGAGAACCACTTCAGTGAGCCACAGCGCGGCGGGTATAAACACAAGCATTGACTAGAGTGGTCACTTCAGAGCAGTAACGCGCCACAGACGTGTGCAGTGTGTGGTAAGAGATTTATTCATCATACAGTGTAGATAGCTTCACTTATAACGCAAGTGTTTTTTTTTTTTAAATGTATAAACTAGGCTAGGCTAATCAGTGATGATGTTCTTTGATAATGTTAGGCTGCTTTTAGCCTTATGCTGGAGCTGGTTTCGGGCAATGAAAGTATGTAAACAATTAAACAAATTAGCAGTAATCTCGCAGGCTGATGATAGGACCCAACACTACTGTACCATATTATTTACTCACCCTCCATGCATCCTAGGTGTATATGATTTCCTTCTTTCAGACGAATCAATTAGAGTTATATTAAAATTTATCCTGGCACTCCCAAGCTTTAGAATGGCATAGACGGGTGTTTCTCTTCATCAGTCCAAAACAAGACCTATAATATACGTCCATCCATAATAAAAAGTGCCTCACATGGCTCTGGGGGGTCAATAAAGGCCTCCTATAGCAAATTGGCGCATTGTAATAATGTAAATTATGTTCAAAATAATGCGTTTTTCGAACCACCAAGCATGAAAGCATGTTCTAGTACAACCCCAAAACAAAATCAAGACTTTGTAAGAGCATAATAGGATCCCGTTAAAACTGCGTAAGTCTGTGAAGCTGATTGCGGCCATTCTATTTAATGCTTGTTTATACTAGATGCGCCATGGCTTGTTTCAGTTTCAGAAATGTCCTAGAAGCGGCTCTCCACGCTGCTTTTTTAAAGATAGATGCCTTTTAGTCACTCCATTTTAGTCGCATAATGTTGTTTAATTGAAAACATTGTAATTTTACAAAATTTATAAAACATCGCAATGGAAACGCCCCTACTGTCTATATTAAGGGTCCTGGAGAGCCGCAGCCCTACAGCGTTCAGCTCCAACCCTAATAAAACTCACCTGCAACTAGTAACCCTTCAGACCTTGTTTAGCTTGTTCAGCTGTGTTTGATTAGGGTTGAAGCAAAACTCTGCAGAGCTGCGGCTCTCTAGGACTGACGTTCACCACCCCTGGTCTGTATGATCCAGACAAAAGCAAAATGAATATCATGTCACCCTTGAGCTTTTGCCAGATATACTGCATGCTGGGACAAGGGTCAGTGCTTTATTACGGCGTTTGTTCATTTCCCAGAGTGATCCTTGAATTAGAGATGCTGGCTGCCCGGCCCTGAGCGGCCCCTCTGACTCAGCGGTGGTTAATCACAGGAAGTGACAGCGCTTGAGTCCGATTCTCCCGGCTGTCAGCCCCACGGGTTTAAGCTCTCAGCTCTGAGTGGATGGAGGACACCAGTCTGGAAATGTCTTCCGCTGCCTCTCTTGGGCCCGGCACAAAGTCTGTTTTCCCCGGTCTCGCGCCCGTCCGGTGGGACTGTGAGAGGCAAGCGGAAACAGGTGTGTGAGAAAGCGATCAAATTATCACACAGTGCTCCCATGATGCTCACCTTCATCTGTGAACGCTTGGGCAGTGTAGGTGTATTTTCTGAACCAAGCTATTGATAAAAATCTTTACGAGAATCTCTTCAAAATGTTCAGGATGGTTGGATTGCAGCCCAAAAGTGCAGATTTTGGTTCCCCACTGTGTTCGGAAGACCCTTCAGAGATGTGTATGAAGAGCAGGACTTGCATCCATTTATTATTCATCATCAGTAATATATGTTTGTAGAGATATACATTATTAAGGCCATAGGCTCTTTGCGGCCGTTAACCTTTAACTGGTCGATTTAATAGATTTTTGTAAGGCTTCCGTAACCCAAAAATGAAAGAGGGGAGTGTTGGGTGGGTTTTGCTAATTTAATGAAAACAGTGAATAATATGCATATATTTTCTGTACAAGCTTGACTTTTTTTGAAGTGGATATACTAAATATTTCTCTTTTTCCTGTCTCAAGTATTTTTAAAAGAGTAATCATACCAAGTTTAAAGCTAAATTCTAAAATATATAAAGCACACTTTTCTATTTAAACTATTCACAAATTGTGTATTACTTAATTTTCAATTAATGCCGAGTTTGTTTGTTTTTTCAAAAGTTGAAGAGAAAAAGAAGAAAATCGACCTAATATATGAAATACTGTATATGGAGTGAAATAAGATATCGAGGCCACAAATTTAGCATTTGTTTCCACAAAGTATTGATTGAAGAGTTCCAAAACGTGGTAAGCGCCATTTAAAAAAAAAAAAAAAAAAAAAAAAAAATGAGTTCCTGCCAAAATCAGTGTTGTATCTGGTCGTTATTGAAAAGTTCATTTTTGATTTAACGCAAAATGCGATATCCCCCGTGTTATGTTTTCTCCCTATCTTTCCAAACCGCTACAAAGTCTCCCTTCTCTGTAGAATGCGATACATCCCCTCAACCAATCACAGCGCACCATTCTAGGCATTGATTGATTGAGGCTAAAAGAATGATTAATCAAGTTTGAAAATAATGTGCACTAAACTTGACCCTAAACCTGATAGTTTTAACAAAAGTGAGATAAAAAGCATTTGCTGATGGAACCCATGTCATTTCATTGTGCTTCTACAAGTCTTCAAGTCTTTTATTGTGGGTCTTGTTTTACTGGACTTGTATCCAAACATCAGAAGTATTGCTATACCGGGTGCACTACCGAGCAAGACTACAGCTTTGTAATAATTTGTGTTTTGGGGTTGTAACAGTATTTGCCAAGAAATCATGTGAAAATGAGCCTTTATTAGCTATAATCTGACCGTAATCATAAATTTCTCTCTCTCTCTCTCTCTCCCTCTCTCTCTCTCTCTCTCTCTCAGGTTTCCCACAGGTCCTTGAAATCCTTAAAAGTTTGTGAATCGAAAAAAAAATAAAAAAAAATAAATCATGGCCCTGGAAGGTTTTTGAAAATAAAAATACATAGATACAGGCCCTTGAAAGTGCTTGAATTTATTTTGTGCAAGAAGTTTTCTGGAAAAAAAAAATCCTTATTATTCCCTCCAGTCCACTAATGTGTTATTTTGCAAACACTTTGTGGCCTATGCATACTAGCTTGCTTGATTTACATTAGAGCGAGTGACCATACATCCTCTTTTACCTGGGCATGTCCTCTTTTTGTACCTAAAAAATGTGTCCAGCCAGGTTTCTTAAACTGCCCAAAATGTCCTGGATTTGCCTTTTGCAGTCACCATTCATTGTGTGTGTTTTTGTATTACAGCCCTATGCTGGACTGTCACTGATCTGCTCCTGCTGAATTTCGCCTGCTCACACAATCATTCTAATATTTAATATAATTTTTGTGCATTGGGGAACCGCTGTCGAATCTCTTTTGAATGAGCAGCTATTTACTTTCACTTTCAATTTCGTGATTACACGCACTCTGTATAAAGATCAGATATAAACACATTATCTGCTGAGCAGCAAGATTTGTCAGTCATCTTTTTTTACTCTTGTCTTGACCTATGATCAGTTACATCTGATTCCTGCAGCTTGTGTTGGATGCAAGGTTGCCAAATCTGCATTTTTTGCAAGGAATTTGGCTGATTTTAAACTGATGCAAAGATTTTCTCCCGTGAGTTTAATGTTTGAAATACTGCATAAATTAAATTTGACTGAAATGCTTATATTGAAACATTTTACATTCTGCCTGTGATAGAAGATTTGTGATGGCCACTGGTAGGAAGCCTTTTAGCTGTGTTTATGATCAGTCTGCATAAGGGTGACTGTAAAATATACATTTTAGTATAGAAATGAAATATTTTGAGATTTGATATGGGATATGGTCATTGCGCTACTTTGGGCGATTTTTAATTATAATAATTAAGATTTGAAGTTAATCAGGGTGTAGGAACCCTGAGTAAAGTACAATGCAATATTTCAGGCAATAACTCTGACTTGTGTGTATGTGAACTGGTTTATTTGGAAAACTTAAGCCAGAAAAATATACTGTAAACAGGCCTTTAACTAGAAGACCTTGTGCTTTCTGTCCCTCACTTTGTGTGCCTCCTTTGTATTTGTGAATGATAGTCCAGTGTCTCAGATAAAGCTGTTTCCTAAAGAGTTGTGAAGGAATGTCTGTTTAGCGCCAAAGCAGCCGAACACCCTCAGCGAGGCTTAGCAAATGTCATGGTTTGTGCACCCAGGCAACAGAAGCCAAGACAAACAAGCAAACTCTTTCACCTGTGCCCTTAGCATGCCAGCTAAACGCCTTTAATTGTTAACGTTTAGCTAATCCTCCAGTTTGCCTGAGCTGTTATGTCACAGTTCTTGGATGTCCTCCTGTGCACACATGCTGCCAAGTGCCTCACGATGTCAAAACAGCACAACAGCTTGGTCTCCTTTAGCTTTTATCCAATCTGAGGCCGATTTTGACCTGATAGTGTTTGTTGTGTTTGACGCAGTCTTCACTGCTAATGTGTTGGTACATGCTAGCATTGTGTCTGTGATCTGGCCTGTACTTTGTTTTCAGGCTTTAAAGAGAGTCCAGAAGCTCCTGACTCATACTGTGGATGAATGAGATTTGTAGCTCTTAGCGTCAGTCCACTGAGGAGGAACGTTTCATTGTGATGTGTCCCAGAGCATTTACATTGATCCTTATTATTGAACCGCACTTTATCCTAAAGAAATACCTCACGCTTCAAGTGTGTGACGCCTCAACTGTTTTTTTTACAGTAGTTTTACCATAGTTGGTCTATCTTCTCTAATTTAGAGGACTTTTATAGTTTCCAGTTCGCTGGCAACAAAATACTACATACATTGACTGACAGTTTGGCTTTTTCTGATATACGCAATGTATTTGATTTGTTTTGATTCACTCAAATTGGCTCTTCATTTGTCAAGAGTTGTTTGTTTGGGAACTGGACTATACTAGCCATGCTTTGTTTTTGATGCACTTAAAAAGAAACAACTCTTAAAAGCTGCTGTGTGTTTTTGAGTCATTTAGAAGAGCCGGCTCGTTCATTTGAGAAAAGGTTGAGTACACTGCTTATCGTGTATGCATTGATTCACTTCAAAGAACCAACTCATTAGAGTCGTTCATATCAGCCAACACTGGTCATGCTGTGCGTTTTTGAGTAATTTAGAAGTAGGGTTGCAAAGAGGTGGAAAATTTCTGGTAAATTTCCAGAAACTTTCCAAAAATCCCTGGAAGATTCCAAAAAATCCTGGAAAGTGTCAAAAATTTCTGGAATGTTTCCGAAATTTACTGTAAATTTTCCACCTTTTTGCAACCCTATTTAGAAGAAATGGCTTTTAAGAGATCTTAGTTTGAGAAAAGGTTGGACAACACTGTTTGCTTCAAAGAATCAACTCATAAGAGTCATTTGTTCAGGAACTGGGGTACGATAGCCATTCTTTGTTTTTGATTCACTTAAAAAGAAACAGCTCTTAAGAGTCATTCATTTGGGAATTGGATTAAACTGGTCACTCTGTACTGTATGTTTTTGAGTCATTAGTTCAAGAAGAAGTTGGGCAACACTGCTGGTAATGTTTGCATTGATTGACTTCAAAGAACCAACTCATAAGAGTCATTTGTTTGGAAATTTGATTATACAAGTCATGTTTTGTTTTTGATTCATGGCTCTAAAGAGTCACTCTTTTTGCAATTGGACTACACTGCTTTGTTTTTGAGTCATTTAGAAGTACTGGGTTGTAAGAGTCATTCATTTGAGAAGAGGTTGGACAAAACTGTTTGCAACATATGTTCGGATTCACCAACTCAGAGTCATTTGTTTGAGAACTGGTCTTTGACTAGTCATGATTTGTTTTTGATTCGCTTAAAAAGAAACAACTGTTAAGAGTGATTCATTAGGGAATCTGAATAAACTAATCACACTGTACTGTGTGCTTTTGAGTCATTTAGATGAATCAGATCATTCATTTGAGAAAAGGTTGGATACACACCTCGGGCTGCAATAGCTACTCTTTGTTTTTGATTTACGTAAAAAAAAGATGTGGCTCTGAAGAGTCACTCTTTTCAGAATTGGACTACCCTGCTTTGTTTTTTTTTTAGTAATTTAAAAGAACTGGCTTGTAAGAGTCATTCGTTTGAGAAAAGGTTGGGCAGCACTACTTGCAACATATGTATTGATTCACTTCAAAGAACCAACTCGGAGTCCTTTGTTCAAAAACTGGACTATACTAGCCATGGTTTGTTTTTGATTTACATAGACAGAAACAACTCTTAAAAGTGATTCATTTTGGAATCTGACTAAACTGGTCACTCTGTGCTGTGTGTTTTTGAGACATTTAAAAGAACCGACTTATTCATTTGAAAAAAGGTTGGATATACTTCTTGTTGTGTATGTATTGCCGGCAGCCATATCACCCTGCAGCCCATGACTGGTCGTCCACTGAATCTAAACAGAGTTGAGCCTGGTCAGTATCTGGATGGGAGACCTCCAGGGAAAACTAGGTTGCTGTTGTAAGGCCAGCAGAGGGTGCTCACTCTGTGGTCTGTATAGGTCCTAACGCCCCAGTATAGTGATGGGGACACTATACTGTCTGTAAGCACCGTCCTTCAGATGAGACGTTAAACCATGGTCCTTACACTTTGTGGTCATTAAAAATCCCAGAATGTCTTTCGAAAAGAGTAGAGGTGTGACCCCGGCATCCTGGCCACATTTACCCATTGGCCTCTGACCATCATGCCATCCTAACAATCCCCGTATCTACTGATTGGCTTCATCATTCTGTTTCCTCTCCACCAATAAGCTGGTGTGTGGTGGGCGTTCTGGCGCACTATGGCTACTGTCGCATCATCCAGGTGGATGTTGCACACTGGTGGTGGACGAGGAGATCCCCCCTCACAATGTAGAGTGCTTTGAGTGCTTAGAAAAGCAGAAAAAAGCACTATACAAATGTAATGAATGAATTAATTAATGTGTTGATTCGCTTCAAAGAGCCAACTAATAAGAGTCATTCATTTGGGAATGGGACTACACTGGCTGTGCTGCACGTTTTTGAGTTATTTAGAAGAAATGGCTTTTAAGAGATCTTAGGTTGAGATGAAATGTTGGAATACTCTTTCTTTGTGTGCTTCAGAGAACCAACTCATAAGAGTCATTTGTTCAGGAATTGGGCTACAATAGTCATTCTTTGTTTTTGATTCACTTAAAAAGAAAGGTTCATAAGATTTGTTTGTTTGGGAATCAGACTATTCTGGTCACGCTATATATTTAATTTAGTAGAAGATTCACTTAGAAAGCATCTAGTTATAAGAGCCATTAGTTCATTTGTAAAAATTAGTCTACACTAGTCTTCTTGTATGTTTTATGTTGTAGATTCAGTAATTGCAGCATATTTTATTCAGAACCAGTTGTCTTACTTTGTTCTAAATGATCATACTGCTGTATTTGTTTTCTTTGACTTTGAATCCATACAGAGTGATTTCTGTGAGCACTCAACAAAGGCTCTTTGTGTTCTTGAGTACTGGATCATAATGGATGAGTTGGGTCACCTCAGATGGCCAGCGGTGTTAAGGGGCCATTTGTCTTCTAACCCCGTAACGGAGAGTCACTCTGGCTAAAAGCCAACTGGCACACATGGACCGATTTGCTGGACTTTGGTGTGATGTGTTAGTGAGAGAGACAAAACAAGATGCTGCCACCACTCTCAATGCAGTTCTCTAGAGAGATGCTCTCATGTCTTTCATTTTCATATGAACAGGGCCACATCTGATGCACGCACAGATATTCCTGGGTGGTTGTGTTACTCGGTACTCCGGCCTTACAGAACAGCAGAAACCAGCTTGAGCAAATCTCACACATCTAGAGCGCTGAATGACTGGCTGTTTGACAATGTTCTGGTGTTTGTAATTCTAGACCGTACGTAGCAATCGAACTCTCTTTGTTGTTTTGGCTTCCTTCCCGCGTCACTGAGGCTGAAATACATGCCGGATTCCAAAAGAAATGTCATTAAGCATTCCATTAAGCAAGTCATTTGGGTCTTAATGTTATTTATTTATTTTCAACGTAGGAAATTAAATAATCTATAAAGATGGAACACAATAAACCGATATAAAAAGAATCTAAATCTACTCTTAGAGAGGAGAAATAAAAACTATTGGTGGAAAAGAAACTTTTAATTGGCTTTTTGCATTATATATATATATATATATATGTATGTATGTATGTATGTATGTATATATATATATGTATGTATATGTATGTGTGTATATATATATATAAACTCTGCAGGCCCTCCAGGAACAAGTTTTAACATTTAGTTTAGCTAGTTATCAAATCAGCATTTTCATTTAGTTTAAGTTGAAGTACTAAAATAACTCAAATTACAACTTCAACTTATGTTAAAATGAAAACGTAAAATAAAGAATGTAAAATCTAATTCAGAATATTCATTTTTTTAACCCCTTTTTTGAACAGCAATTTAAATGGCTGAACAATAAATCGCTAATCGCTAATCGCTAATATTACCTTGGCCAAAAATAACTCCAACTGGTAATATAAGTCAAACTAGTTAAACTCTTGAAATCCATATTTCAAGTGTAAATTGACCGACATCGCCATCTGTTGCTCGATTGCTCAATTGCATTTGAGCAATTGCATTTGAGAAAATCTGCCTGCATGCATTTGTGAGAAAATCAAGCCAAGTTTCTTCATAAAAAGGCAACTGAGTCTCACAGCTGTAATACACAATAAATATATTTGTCTATACCACTGCATTACCACAATAGAGTTTTATATTTGCAAATCAGTTTGCGTTTGTTTGAAAGTCACGTTTTTTCTTTTTCAGATTGTGTTTATTTGCAAAATGGTGGATTTGTTTGATGAATATTGGCACAAAATTCACTCCATGAAATATTGTGTAAAATTGATTATATAAGCAGTAAATGAGCAATATTACATGAGTAGCCAAACAGTAGGTAAAAATGAATTATATCTCATGTTTAACCACTATAGTGACATCAGAGCTAGCAGCAAATTCCAGAAGCTCTGGCCGAGGTAAGGCTACTCTCAGCAGGTTCATGAGCACTGAATGGTTGCTCACAACTTCGAAAACATCAACAAACAACAACAGCAAATTTTCAAATAGACAATATATTTTTTAACAAGGTGCATATTTGAAATCTAAACAAGTACATTCTTGCCTATAAACTAGAATATCACACTCCTCTTAGCCAATCAGATTCGAGAACCAGAAAGAAAGAACTGCTGTATAAAACATACCTTCAATGTATTGCAAAACCTTCAGATATATACATAGTTTTAGACTGAAATAAGACTAAATTACATTATTTACAGTGTTTCATGGGAGTAGCCAATCATTTTTCTGCTTGTTCTGTTTCCATGATAACAGTGACTTCTCTGATTGGTGGATTTCTCCTTAGGATTGTGGGTAATGTAGTTTCACTGTTAATTCTGGACGACCCCATTATAGCTTCCCAAAGGGTAAATTCCAACTTTTTTTTTTTTTTAATTTTTGGCCTGGAGAGGCTAGAGAATTGTACTTCAGTGTTTTTTTCCCATACTGAGCAAAAAACCTAGGACTAGTTTTTTTTTTACATCTTCTTCAAAAGTAGGTTTTTTACATCTATCATTTAACAAACAATTTGATTGACAGCAGTGGTTCTAGAGGCAAAGTTGTCCGGAATGAGGAGTTCTTTCGTTTAATACAAATATTGTGCGTATGTGTGAATCGTACAATCGTTTAAGCCCTTGAAAAATGCAATATTGAGAGTCGAACAGGCCCACAGAGTTTCCTTCCGATTGGCCTTAGGTAAACCTTGTCCAACAGGTGCTCAAATTTCATCACCTAATGGTGGCCGTATTTTTTGAGATACGCAAATGTCTTTGTTGACACTTGTGGCACTTTGGACTTTTTTTTCTTTTTATAGCACCAAAAAGTAGCTAAGTTCCACTATTTTTTTCTGTGATCTCAAATTGAGGTCTTGGATAAGTGTTCTGAATTTGGTGAAGATATCTAATGCTGTACAGGAGTTAGAGGCATTTTACTGAAAGTAGCTCTGCCCCTTTCGAACATTTGGCGTCCCTTTGCAACGGTGAGTTGAAAGTTTAACTTTTTTAATTGCTAATTATTGATATTCAACCTAGGACTAGTTCGCAAAAGTAGTTTTACCAGAAAATTTCAAGCTCAGGATTAAATCTGAGGCATGTGTTTTGCCCGGAAGAGCCAAGGATTCCAACAACATAAGACACTTGAGCCTGCGATTGACGGTTTAGGAGTTATGAGTGATTTCGTACTTTTGTTCGCTGTAGCGTCCACATGGTGTGAGTACTATCATCCCTCCAAGTTTCAAGTGTCTACGACTTACAGTTTGGTCTGCATGATCAGTTTTACATGGAGATTGCTGATCCTTGACCATTCTAACAATTACAATAGGGTTTCAGCGCTATGCGCTTGAACGCCTAAAAGTAACATACTGTACATGGAATGCAAGAATCACTCTGTTTACACATAAACAACATTTTTCAAAGATTATTGGAGTAGAAAACACTATTTCAGTCTTTCTACTTCAACATTTCACATTTAATTCGATCAGTTACTTGCTGTTTCTTTGTAATCGTGAAACGTGCTAGCAATTTCTGAGCAAAAATTGTTTCAAACTAAATCCTACACTGCATTTTTTACACTGTTCACCCCCTAGTGGTTTAGTTTAGCGCAAGTCTTACTTGTTTTATGTTGAGTATCTGAAGATATGAAGGGTGTGCATGCGTGCGTAAATGTTCACCTGGCTCCTCTCTGGTCACAGTGTGTTTGCAAAGCCTCTGTTTTATAATAACCATTTGTCACAGTGTGATGAAGCATATGACAAGCGCATCAACACCAGCGTCTGTGCTGATCCGGATCTGATGCTGCAAATGCAAAGGCTTCCCACACCTTCCTCCGTATGAACACACAGATATCAGCGTGATGAGCTGGAGCCGGGCTCGTCCTCAGCACATTCTGTTCTCTAAACACACATAAGGCATGGGGAGAGCGAGACTATTGTTTTATTATCTTTCATTAACTCTGCGCCGCCCCATATGACCTTGCGACGGTAATAAAAGACAGGCGGATGCGGGATGGCGGGCCAATGGAGGAAGAATTTATTACGGGATGTTTTTTACGCCAGGTCGCTTGTTGCTGACCGTGCTTTACCGGGGTGCTCGCTCTCATAAGCTCAAGTGCTTGTCTGTCGGTTGAGGTGAATGAATGGGCTCAAATGGTTTATGGGACTGTTACGGTCATGAAATGTTGGATGTTGGATAATTGTCATTGTTATTAATGAATTAATTCAGTTTTGTTCATATCAGTGTACCCAGTCGGGGTAACGCATTACAAGTGACACAAGTTACGTAATATTATTACTTTTTCCAAGTAACTACTAAAGTAACGCATTACTTTTTAATTGACAAGAAAATATCTGAGATAAGTAACGCCAGTTACTTTTCCCCCCATTTATTGATTAAAAGCTCTTCTGTCCCCATATTGAAAGAAATCAGGAGTAAGATGTTAGTTCTAGAATAAATGTGAAAATGAATTAATTCATCTCACTCACAAAAAACAGATTCAGCATTCCTCAAAATGAATAAAAACAGTGAAATTCGAATCAGAATATTTGTTAAATAATACAAATATCCTTTATGCATTTAATCCCATTTATCAACCAATATCTTTGGTGCCGACCATCGATGATCCAGTTCAACCATAATAATGTTACATTTGCCAAAAATAGAACTTTTTATATTAAAATCAAACAAGCAAGCCCTGTCCAGATTTAAGAAGTAATGCAAAAGTAACACATTACTTTCCATAAAAAGTAACTAAGTAACGTAATTAGTTACTTTTTTAGGGAGTAACTCAATATTGTAATGCATTACTTTTAAAAGTAACTTTCCCCAACACACTGTAAAAAACAATTTGTTGAGTCAACTTAAAATAATTTGTTACCCAGCTGACTTAAAATTTTAAGTTCAGTCAACTCAAAAAAAGTTTATTCAGCTTGAAATGTTAAGTTATACTAAGTGACAACTTAGATATTTGAGTTGATTCAACTTAAAATTTTAAGGCAGTTGGGTTACTTACCCAGCTTTTAAGTTTAACAAACACAAATATCTAAATTGTTACTTAGTATAACTTAACATTTCAGGTTGACTAAACTTATTTGAGTTGACTGAACTTAAAAAATTAAGGGCAGCAGGGTAACAAATTATTTTAAGCTGACTCAACAAATTGTTTTTTGTTTTTTACAGTGCACTGTATATATATATATATATATATATATATATATATATAAATATATATATATATATATATGTGTTTCCCAATCATCTTCTGTTTAAAAATGATGTTCATATCACATACAAACCTGTTATTCAGTTGTCCGATTTTGTAAAGTTGCTCATTCTATTTTGCATTTAAGCGTGAAAATACCTCAAATATAAATGTATTTCTCAGTTTTGCCTTCAGTTAGATTAGGCTATCAAGACATTTGGGTGTGCACTTTAAAAATAGTAAGTAATAATTTGTAACACATAATTTGCACAGTATGATGATATTACCTCTAGAAGCACATGGATGAAACACTAGAAGTTATTTTCTCTCTCTTTCCTTTAATATTGATTAAACTAGCAAACCTGTGTCAAGAGTGGATTAATTGACTGTCAACAGTGTTACACTAGTATTTTTGCTGCAAATTTTAACAAGGCAATTTAACAAAACTTATGTTTTGTTTATGAAAATATATCTCCAAAACATACCATATGCTCAGTAGTTCTAGGCTTCAATGTTGATTATAGGCACAAAACACTAAAAAATGTCAACTAAATTACTTGTCAACTGTGTTACCCAGTAAAGGTAACATGGTGGACACTATCAAACATAGATGGTATTTTATGCACATATTCCGACAGATCACCTTTATTTATATAGCACTTCATACAATATAGATTGTTTCAAAGCAGCAATGTAAGGTCATGTTTGGGTTTAACATGAAAACTTTTCTTCACATTGTCAAATTCTAAATGTACCGCTAGTTATAGATTGACCCATATATATCCATTCCCCATTGAGAAATTGAGTTTAGTGTTGTTTATGCTCGAAGCATGAAAAAAAGTCTTGTATTTAGGATGTTTAGCTATTTTACTTGGATTTGGGGGAAAAAATGATTAAAGATTGCTTTTTTTTTGTCTGTGTAAATTGGCTAATACAGTACATCTCTGGATATATTATCAGAGCTCAAATATTTATTCATATACACTAAGAAATTTTAACTTTGCTTTCTATTTAACTTTCTTACTTCTTACCTTGTGTGAAATGTTGCGTAATTGCCGAAGCTTACATTCTTTGGCAGTTTTAATTATTAGCCAAAAAAAAAAAAAAAAAAAAAAAAATAGTATATACCTATACTATATATAGTATATAGTATATATATAGTATACAGTATATTCCCTTCGTCTTGCTTGATATCTTCTTACAGAGCTGTATTGCAGCTTACCGTGGCTTAAAGCACAGTTTTGAACAAATAAGCTTAGTTTTTTCACAGAAACACAGCCGCTAAAGCTCTTTCAGGGTTTTTGTTCTGCTAGCTTTTGCTACTGGTTGCCACTCTTATCTCCATATATTAAGGAATAATGGATTAAGTCAAGTAGGGCTGTTTCCAATTTGTAATAATGCCCACATTATTTAAGCCTGCATTATTTAATTTAGATATTGAATTAAGCAACATTACACATGCTATGGCAGAGGTGCATATTTAAACAGCATGGACAAATAATTCTAATTAGGAGCTAAGATGCTTAATGCTAGCTGATTAACATTGACCACAAGCTCAAAATTGTGAATAATAAATGTTAATCGCTCAATAATTTGTCTTCCAATTTGGCTTCTAACCTATTAAAACAGTAAATTAGCTAGCGATAGCTTGATGGTTATTTAATTACATTTAATAATTGGTTAATATGTTAAAATGACATGTTTTGAATAACTGTTACACTTCAAACCACTCATGTTATATAATGGAATGCAGCCATAAAACGTTCAAATGCTAACGATATTGCGCATATTTATCTTCATCCACATGTGCCGTGGTATATTGATAGTATTACTATAGTACTTTGAACCAAAAACAGTTGTAAGTGTAATATATCTTACGAATCAGGTTAAGTTTGGCTCTGGAAGATCCTAGATGGGATTTGAAAGAGGGAATAGCACCCTGACTGGGAACAAAGGCACTACAGCGTGACCCTTTAAGCGTACATCAAATGGATTTGACTTCAAAGCACCTGTATGTCAGGATGAGCTCCTAATGCATTGATTTGCCCGCCGTTTGTCTGGTCTGATGTGACTTTTCTGATGTGATCTTTGAGAGGCAGACAGCCCTTCTTTTAGCTCTGTTTACAACGTTATCTCTTTTGTGTTGGCTGCATGTAGACCTATGAGTGCATGTTTGGCCAGAAGGTATCGATTGCATACTTGAAGGGTTGTAAGAGGAACGAGGTGTTGGGAGATCAAATGTTGACGTGCTTGAAGGTGTTGTGCAGAGGAACCGGTGCTCAGCAGGTTTTATCAGTGGTCAGGTTTGTCCAACAAGAACATCTCCAAACTAATTCAAAATGAAAGCCTGTAGGCACACTTTTGTATTCATAGATTAGGCACTCTTTGTTTTATTTTCTTTGTTTTGTTTTGTTTTGTTTTGGCTTGGTTTTGGCTTGGTTTGTGTTTTGTGTTGTTTTGGTAGGTGGACCCATGTTTTTGTTTTGTTTTGTCTTATTTGATAGTTTAGGCACATTTGTAGTCTGGACCAAAGGTTTTGTGTGTGTGTGTGTGTGTTTTGTTTTCATGGATTGGACACACCTAGTCTGATCCCATGTGTTTTGCTTGCTTTGTTTGTTTTGTTTTGATAGCTAGCTAGCTAGCTTTCTTTCTTTCTTTCTTTCTTTCTTTTTTTTTGTTTTGTTTTTGATAGACCTTCATATGTTTTTTGTAATTTTGAAACCTGGGCCCAGGTTTTTTGTTTTGATAGCTGGACACTTTATTTATTTATTGTTTTTGCTTTGAAACCTGACCCATGTTTTTTTTTTGTTTGTTTGTTTTGTTTTGTTTTGTTTTGTTTTTTGATAGCTGGACCCATGTTTTTTGCTTTTTATAGCTGTACACATGTTTTTTGTTTTGATAGCTGGACCCATTTTTTTTTTTGTTTGTTTGTTTTGAAACCTGGACCCATGTTTTTTTGGTTTGTTTTGATAGTTGACAAATGTTTTTTTGTTCTTGATAGCTGGACCCATGTTTTGTTTGTTTGTTTTTATAGTTGACAAATGTTTTTTTTGTTGTTGTTGTTGTTAATAGCTGGACCCATGTTTTTTTATTTTAAACCCTGGACCCATGGTTTTTGTTTTGATAGCTGGACCAATGTTTTTTTGGTTTAATAGCTGGACCAATGGTTTTTGATTTGAAACCTGGACATGTTTTTTTGTTTGTTTGTTTGTTTGTTTTAATAGCTGGACATATGTTTTTTTGTTTTGATAGCTGGACCCATGTTTTTTTGTTTTGATAGCTGGACCCATGTTTTTGTTTTGATAGCTGGACCAATGTTTTTTTGGTTTAATAGCTGGACCAATGGTTTTTGATTTGAAACCTGGACATGTTTTTTTGTTTGTTTGTTTGTTTTAATAGCTGGACATATGTTTTTTTGTTTTGATAGCTGGACCCATGTTTTTTTGTTTTGATAGCTGGACCCATGTTTTTGTTTTGATAGCTGGACCAATGTTTTTTTGGTTTAATAGCTGGACCCATGGTTTTGTCTGGACATGTTTTTTTGTTTTTGTTTTAACAGCTGGACATATGTTTTTTTTTGTTTTGATAGCTGGACCCATGTTTTTGTTCTGATATCTGGTCACTTTTTTTGTTTGTTTTTTAAACCTGGACATGTTTTTTTTGTTTTGATAGCTGACAAATGTTTTTTTTTTTTTTATTATTATTATTTTGAAACCTGGACCCATCGTTTTTGTTTTGATAGCTGGACCAGTGTTTTTTTTGTTCTGATAGCTGGACCCATGTTTTTTGTTTTGAAACCTGGACATGTTTTTTTGTTTTAGTAGCTGGACACATGTTTTTTGTTTTGATAGCTGGACCCATGCTTTTGTTCTGATATCTAGACCCATGTTTACTTTTTTTTTTAAACCTGGACACATGTTTTTTTTTGTTTTGTTTTGTTTTGATAGCTGACAAATGTTTTCTTTTTTTTTTTTTTTTTTTGATAGCTGGACCCATGTTGTTTTTTTTATTTTGAAACCTGGACCCATGGTTTTTGTTTTGATAGCTTGACCAGTGTTTTTTGGTTTGATAGCTGGACCCATGTTTTTTGTTTTGAAACCTGGACATGTTTTTTGTTTTTGTTTTAATAGCTGGACACATGTTTTTTGTTTTGATAGCTGGACCCATGTTTTCGTTCTGATATCTGGACACGTTTTTTTTTTTAACCTGGACCCATGTTTTTTTGTTTTTTTGACAGCTGAACCAATGTTTTTTGTTCTTGATAGCTGGACCCATGTTTTTGTTTTGAAAACTGGACATGTTTTTTTTGTTTGTTTGTTTGTTTTGTTTTACTAGCTGGACACATTTTGTTTTGTTTGATAGTTTAGGCACATTAGTAGTCTTGACCCTTTTTTTTTTGGTTTAATGGCTTGGGCACTCTTGGGCAACTCTTGGGTCTGGCACTACGTGTTTTGTTTCTTTATTTTGTCTTGAGTTTTGTTTTGATAGCCAGACTAATGTTTTGATAGCTTAGGCACACTCAGTCTTGCCCCAAATGTTTGTTTTATTTTTGTTTTTTGCTTTGATATCTTAGGCACACATTGTATAGTCTGGATTATTGTTTTGCTTTGTTTTTGTTTTGTTTTGTTTTTCATTTGTTTTGATAGCTTAGGCACAATCAGTCTGACCTCAAATGTTTGTTTTGTTTTATTTTTAGTTTGGTTTGGTTTGAGGGGTAATAAGATGAATGAGGTGTTTGGAGATTAAAGGTTAGCATGCGTGAAGATGTTGTGCAGAGGAACTGATGCTCAACAGGTCTATCAGTGGTCAGGTTTGTCCAACAAAAACATACTCTCTAAACTAATTCTACATGAAAGGCCACTCCATCTTTGATGTCAGGTCCATTTTAATGGCTTGACTGGACTAAATCACGTTTTAGGATCAGTGAGGTTTGCTTAGTAGTGCATTGGTGTGGAAGAGCATGGTCTGCTGGTTTATGATGTGTCTCTCATCTATCTTGGTTGTTTGATCACCTTCTCTTTCTTTCTTTCTTTCTTTCGGTCTCTCTCCACAGCAAGCTTCTTGCTCACATCCTAGATGCCATGCTGAGATGGCGGCCGGGCCAGGTGGCATCACGTCACACCCAGTGCTGACACACACTATACTAACACACACATTTTCACCCCTCTGTGCTCACTCACCACGAGTAGATGCGATTTAAGCCTCTTTTTGCTTCTCTTTTATCTTGCCCTACATGTGGCATGTGGTGCTGCAATTTGCACCCCAGTCACCATTGTTCTGTTTGGCTGGATGGGATGTGCCAGACAGGGCTAGTACAGGCACAGTCCAATCTGGCCCTAAGAGTTTTCTTTTTTGATTTTGATTTGGTTTGTTTTGATAGCTTAGGCACACCTTGTAGCCTGGACATATGTTTTGTTTTTAGTTTTGTTATTTTTGTTTTTGTTTGGTTTCTTTTGATAGCTTAAGCACACTTTGTAGTCTGGACATATGTTTTGTTTTTATTGTTTTGTTATTTTTGTTATTTATTTATTTTTTTTTAATTTGATAGAATAGGCACACTTTGTAGTCTGGGCATGTTTTATTGTTTTTTTTTTTTTTTTTTTTATTTCTTTTGATGGCCTAGGCATATTTTGTAGTTTGGAAATGTTTTGTTGTTGTTTGTTTTGTTGTTGTTTGTTTTGTTTGTTTTGTTTGATTTATTTTGATAGTTTAGGTACGCTTTGTAGTCTGGACATGTTTTATTGTTTGGTTTTGTTTGTTTGATTTGATTTCTTTTGATAACTTAGGCTTGCTTTGTAGTCTGTACATATGTTTTTTTGTGGTTTAGTTTTTTTTTATTTAATTTGTTTTAGTTTGATAACTTAGGCACAGTCTGGACATATGTTTTGTTGTTTTATTTTTTTTATTTGATTTGTTTTGATAGCTGAAACACGCTTTGTAGACTGAACATATGTTTTGTTTTTGGTTTGTTTGGTTTGTTTTAGTTTGATTTGATTTTGTTGTTATTGTTTTGTTGTTTTAGTTTTTTATTTGGTTTGTTTTAGTTTGATCTGTTTTGATAGCTTTGGCACACTTTGTAGTCTGGACATGTTTTGTTGTTGTTGTATTTTCATTTGCTTTGTTTTAATAGCTTAGCCACTCTTTGTAGTCTGGCCATATGTTTTTTTTTTTTATAGTCTGAACATGAGTGGTTTTCTTGAATCATTTTTTTTTTTTTTTTTTTTCTTAGGACATGTTTTTTTTCTGTTTTGTTTTGATTGCTTAGTTTTTGACATTGGTTTGTTTGTTTGTTTGTTTTTAGATTGGTTTGTTTTTGTTTGTTGGTGGGTGTGGGGGTAGGGGTGTGTGTGTTTTATAGCTTAGCCACTCTTTGTAGTTTGGCTATATGTTTTTGTTTTTGTTTTTGTTTTGTTTTGTTTTGTTTTGTTTTGTTTTGTTTCATTTCGTTTCGTTTCGTTTCGTTTTGTTTTGTTTCGTTTTGTTCCGTTTTGTTTTGTTTTGTTTTGATAGAATAGGCAAACTTTGTAGTCTGGCCCCATCTCTTTGTTTTGTTTCCTTTTTGTTTAGTTTTATTTGTTTTTGGTTTGTTGTGATTTGTTTTGTTTTGATAACTCAGACACACTTTGTAGTCTGGCACCATGTTTATTTTTAGATTTTTAGAGTTTGTTTGTTTGGATAGATTAGGCACACTTATCATTCAGCCTCCATATTTTGGTTTTTTTTGCTTTTTAGGTGGGTTTTGTTTTGGTTTACTTAAGTTGGTTTGGTTTTCTTTGGTTGCTTTGTACTGGTTTGGTTTATTTTGATAGCTTATGCACACACTGTATAGTCTGGACCCTTGCTTTTGTTTGTTTGTTTGTTTTGTTTTGTTTGGATATCTTAGGCCCATGTTGTATCTGGCTAATTTTGGTTTTGTTTTGATTCGATGGCTAGTTTTGATTGGAGTCTCAAAGGAGTAGCATACTGTTGCAAGCTCTCTTTATTTTATTTTATTTTTTTATTTTATTGAGTCACACACTTAGAACAAAACGACTCATGAGTTTTTTTTTTATCTGACTTGGAGAATTGCTCAAAATGATGATGCAAACTGCCAGGTTTTGTGTCTTGCTCAAGGACACTCTGCAGGGGACAGTCTCCGGGTGTTCATAGTGTCTGAATCTTGTGGAGAAAAAAATGAGAATATGACAGACAGAGAGATAAATCACTCAGTCATGCTGTCACTAGTGGCATACCTGGACATCAGTTTGCCAACTGCAGATTTTTTATGCTTTTCTGTTAGTATTTTTTACATTTATTATTCAGATTAAGATGATATTATATCAGATATTACCAGGGGTTTTCTACCAGGGTCTTTTAGCAGTATAGCCTTTCTGTGCCAGGTTTTCTGTTTTTGATCGCTTGAACTTCCCATTTTGTGATATAAATCAGGGATGTTGTACTAGACAATTCAGCACCTAATGTGGGTGAGTTAAAAACAGTCTCAATAAGAGCAAAATGGCCTATTTTATACACTTGACAAAAGAACAAAAGGGGATATTAAAACCCAAGAGAACAAAGTGTCCTTGGGAGCCCGGTGAGAGAGAAAGAGAGAGAGGAAAGTTTGCGATCAGCATGGGCTCGCGCATGTGTGTACGAGTGTTTCTCGCAGGACCGAGGCAGAGGAGTGACGAGGAAGAGTGTGTGAAATGGTGTTTCTATAAATAGCACTGCTGTTTCTCGGCCTCATTGAGGCGCTTCGCCTGTGCTCCTCAGATTAGGAGTCAGGATTTTCTGTGAGTGGCGTCACTCACGGTCAGAGATTAGAGCGCTTGTGTGCTTGTGTTTACCTGTGTGTTTGCTCTGATAGCGTTGCTGGAGATGAAAATGTATGCGGGTCAGGATAGATACAGATAGAATATGACATTTCCCCTAAAGGACAAAGGGAATTTGAACAGTTTAAGTTATTTTACAACAGAAAATTGAAAGAATTAACACAAAGGTCAACAGAAAACAGGAAATGATGGGAGGGACGCAATCAACACATATTATGAGTTCGATTCAAACTCATTTTTCCCACTTGAGCACCACGGCTCAATGTGTCACTGCGAACCAATAGGCCACGGCTCAAGTAATGATTTTTGCTTTCTAAGCTGGATGAGACTTTAGTTGTGGTTATTCAAACAGACTCTGTTATGAGAGCATTTCACCTGATAAGCTCTGTCCTAAAACCTCATGCAAATGCTGAAATGTAATTAAAAGATGATGTAATACAGAGGAAAAAATGAATCTTCTGAGTAGAATCTTTGTAATACATGGAATAACGCTGCTAAGTTTGGTTATTTTTGGTTTGAACTGATGATTATGAAAGTGGAAATAACAAGAGTCAGCCTGGCCTATAATGACAGATGATCAATACTGCATGTTGCGGTTAGATAAACTTCTATTCATTTGAGGTTTGCAGCTCAGTTGAGAGGATTATCAGATAAAACACACACACAAAAAACTGTGTGACATTTCTGCTTCATAATCATGCATTTATTCTGGATAATCATTTTTAATAAAATATATATTGAGGATGGACATTTCTCTACCCTGTCTGTAGTGGGAATTCTCTTGTAGGAAAGTGTTGAGAAATGCGAGGTCAAAGCCTTCACAGCACTCTGTAAATGCAGGACCATAAAAATGAAATGGGTTGATGACAAATCGGAGACCAAGTAAAAAATCTTACAAATGTAGTTTGTAGAAGTAATAGTAAAAAGTATTTTTTTTTTTAACAAATATTTTATACAAATATTTTTCATGGTATTTAAAGGCTTTTTACATTTTTTTTACATTTTTAGAAAGTCAAAAAATAAACTACATTTTAATGTAGATTAAAATAGAAAGCAATTATTTTAAGTTGAAATAACATTTTGCAATATTACTGTTTTTACATCAAATGACGTTTTACAACCTGGACTAACCTGGGTAAATTATCTGATATTTTAAGAAACAGGTTACTATTTTTTTTTCGTGTGCTTGTTACAGTTACACAATTAAGTACAGAGTAATAATGATTAGCAACATGTAATTACTTATATATTATCCATAATTTACTGTTATTACTGTAGTAAGTATATGGAACGTAATCTGTAACAACGTAAAGTGTTACAAAGATTGAACTTAAAGGGGTCATCGGATGCAAAGTTCAGTTTTACATGTTGTTTGAACATTAATGTGTGTTGGCAGTGTGTGAACACAAACACCCTATAATGATAAAAATCCACCCAGTGGTTTTTATTTAATCTGTAATTAATTTCCCCTTTTTCAAGTCGAGCCATTCTCAGCATCCAACAGAAGCCACTCCCACGATAGTTGATTGACACTGCCGTCTTACCTTAGACCCCCCTTGAATGAGCGGTAACAGTCCGATCACCATTGTTTCGATGCCGGAACAGGGGCGTAGACAAGAATATCTCAGATTGAGCGACTGAGGTGTTGTGTTGCTGGATGTAATAATGAACATAGTGGTCGTCATTTACTCCCGACATCTGAGCCGCTGAAGATGCAGTGGATGACTTTGGTTTGTGAAGTGAATGCGCCTCCTGATCTACATATATCCGTCTATGTTCGCACAAATCATTGGTGATCCAGCTTCACTTACAGCAGAAGTGAGTATAAGGGTTTTTTTTATGAATCTTTGCGGCCGCCTTTCCTAATAAAGTGCTAGTTAGCAAGTTTAGTGGCTAAACGCGGCTAAAGTAAACGGGCTCGTCACTCCACAGAGAGAAGAGAGGGGTGGGGCGTGAAGAGCTCATTAACATTTAAAGCAACATCGACCAGAACAGGTTAATTTTTCCAGAGCTGATTTTGGCAGGGTAAAAAATGTGTTTTTTACACTGCTATTGAGAAAATTTAACCAAAGCATGTTATAGACTTTTCATTAAGACCCTAAAGCAGGGGTCACCAGATCCGGTCCTGGAGGGCCGGTGTCCCTGCAGAGTTTAGTTCCAACCCTAATTAAACACACCTGAACCAGGTAATCAAGGTCTTACTAGGTATACTTGAAACTTCCAGGCAGGTGTTTTGAGAAAAGTTGGAGGTAAACTCTGCAGGACACCGGCCCTCCAGGAACAAGTTTGGTGACCCCTGCCCTAAAGAATCATATCAGCTTGTGGAAAATGGGCATCCGATGACCCCTTTAATTGAAACAGGTAACCTGTAACAACTCAGTGTTACCAAGATTGAACTTAATTGGCATTTATTTATTTAGTATGTTGGTCACATTACCAACTGTTTACTGTTAGTACTATAGTAAATATATAAAACATGTAACCTGTAAAGTGTTACCAAGATTGAACTTAATTGGCATTTATTTATTTAGTTAGTATGTTGGTCACATTATCACCTGTTTACTGTTATTACTATAGTAAATATATGTAATGTAATCTGTAACAACTTAAGTGTTATCAAGAATGAACTTAAGTGACATTAGTAGTAATAGTAGTAGTAGTAGTAGTAGTAGTAGTATTTAATTTTTGTTGTTGTCACATCACTATTTACTACTACTACTACTATGTACACATTATTAGGTAAAGAAATGTTGCTATTTTTCCCTAAGAAATAATAATTATGCAAAAAGTTGTGCCAAATCTATTTTTTTTTTTTTTGTAATAGGAAATTTTATCCTTTTAATAATATCAGGACAGTTGTATCACCTTCACACTTTTATTTATTTATTTACTTACTTACTTACTTACATCCTTACTTATTGTATGAATTGCATTTTTAATGTATTTTTGAAGTTAATAGACCTGGCAGAGAAACTGTTCATCTTATAGTATCGTTGACTTTTGTAATGATTATTTGTAAGGCAAATAATTTACACTAGCAGTCAACTGATTTAATTTTTTTTTCAGTTGTTTTGAAGGAAGTCTCTTCTTCTCACCAAGCCTGTGATTATTTGATTGAGAATACAGTAAAACAGTTACATTGTAAAATATTGTTACAATAATAATAAAAAAAAAAACTGTTTTCTATTTAAATATTTTATAAAATGTAATTTATTCCTGTGATCAAAGCATTTTCAGCATCATTACTTCAGTCCTCAGTGTCACATGATTCTTTAGAAATCATTCTGATATGCTGACCAGTAATGTACATGCAAAAACACACACAGGGGTGTTTGCTATTAAGATTAATTATTAATTATGTTCTAATACTAGCAAACCTTAGTTTTTAACCTTAGTTATTATTTTAACCTTGACATCATAATCTACTGTCTGAAACTCCTGGTTCCCCGTGATGCCGTAAGATGTTTCCTAGGCGTCTCATAGGGTTGGAACAGAGTCTTAAACTCCGCAGCTCGTTTGCTTCATGTGGATGTGCTCTAATACTCTTTCGCCTGCTGCACGCTATCGATTTCGCAGCCGTTGGCTTGTGTCGGGCCGCTGCAGGCCGCGGGCGTAAGAGCGTGTGCTGCACTGCAGCGCTTTATGAATGAAAAGCTCAGGAAGTTTCTTCCCCCTCCTGCGCCTTCTGGCCTCTGTTTCTCTCTCCGGCGCTCGGGCTCTTTATCGCTCTCTTTCAGTCAGTGACTCACAGGAAGTGATGACTCCAGCAGCGCAGCACAACACACAGATACAGAGATGACTTTCAGCTTTACCATGATGCTCTGCAGTCGCATGTATTCATAACTTAAACGGTGACTCACGCTATGAATGTACAGATGGTGCATTAGTGATGTCACAACCTCATTTAAATATAGCTCAAAGACATCAGAAGAGATGGTTGAGACTCAAGACTGGCTAAGACTTGAGAAGATTACTGGTTTGTTTGCAAGACACTTGAGACCTTTATTTTTCTCTGACCTGTGATCAGTAACAAATCTCTTAATTTAAGTTGTAAATAAAACTGTTATTGGAGTACACTCTATTGCGCTATCAATAAACACATCAGGCAGAAATGCAGTTGCATGTCAGCAATATTTGAAAAAGTGTCACAATAAACAAATGATAGAAAATATGTAGATGAAAACACTTCAACACACTCTCATGGCAATTAATTCATGTGCTTCTGAACATGTCCAACTGACGTTTGGGGTGGACCTTAGTCGGTTTTTCTTTCCTAAAAAGCATACGTTTTTCGTACAGAACGATTGGTGAATTTGTACCGTCTCATTCTTAGGGTTTTGTATGATCAGCTTACACCCCATTGATGATTAGATTTTTAGGGATGGTATTCAGTGATTCGTTTTTTGTATGTAATAATTATACAATTTGTAGTAAATTTGTACGATCTCATTTGTGATTAATTCATACAGTCTCGTTTGTATGTTTTTATTCAATCTGCTTACGGCCGATTTAAGATTTAGGGACTGGCCTTAGTGCTTTTTTTCTAAAGATCTTACTTTTGCATAAAACAACTGGTAAATTTGTGTTAAATTCATAGTCTTATTCTGATGGTTTTCTTCGATCTGCTTACACCCTTAGACTGAGGGATGGAACTTTCCTAAAAATCATACTTTTTTTTTTTTTTTTTTTTTTTTTA
This sequence comes from Labeo rohita, assembly GCF_022985175.1. Classification (NCBI taxonomy): domain Eukaryota; kingdom Metazoa; phylum Chordata; class Actinopteri; order Cypriniformes; family Cyprinidae; genus Labeo; species Labeo rohita. The sequence continues at coordinate 4,367,146 of NC_066893.1, forward strand.
CAAATCAATGAGTGAATTTGTTTTTATACAATCTGCTTACGCCCCACTGATGCTTGACTTTGTCTAAAAGATGTCTTTTTTTATTTTATTTATTTATTTATTTTTACAAATCTATGAGCAAATTTGTGGTAAATTTGTACGATCTTGTGGCAGTTTTTTTATAAGATCTGCTTACGCCCCACTGATGCCTAGATTTAGGGATGGACCTTAGTGCTTGACATTTTCTAAAAATCTTATGTTTTTTGTACAAATCATTTAATACATTTTTGTTAAATTTGTATGTTCTCGTGGTTGCTTACGCCCCACTGTTGCTTAGATTTAAAGTATAATTAGCCATATTGTATATCGGTCGACCCCTAGACCTAAATGATTAGTTTTATCAAAAACACTTTTTTTTTATGAAACAATTGTGTAATTTGTTGTAAATTCGTAGAATCTTATTCTGACATTTTTATATGATCTTCTCACACCCCACTGATGCTTAGATTTAGGGATTGAGTTTTTTTTTTGTTTTAAGTTTTTTTTGTAGAAGTCAATTGTGTCATTTGATGTAAATTTATACGATCTCATTCGGACATTTATATACAATATACTTACGCCCAACTAAGGTTTAGATTTAGTGATGGAGCAGGGGTCGCCCGATTATCAGCCTGGCCAATTATTGGCACCAATATTAAGCATTTTTATGGTGTCAGTATCAGTTATTTTCAAAACCGATTTGTCGCAAAAAATAAAAGCAAAAGCATTTAAAGAAAATTTTTATCTAGATATACACTACCATTCAAAAGTTTGGGGTCAGTAAGACTTGTAATAGTCTTTAAAGAAGTCTCTTATGCTCATCAAGGCTGCATTTATTTGATTAAAAATATAGAAAAAAAAACAGTAATATTGTAAAATGTTTTTACAATATAAAATAATGTTTTTTATTTTAACATACTTTAAAATAGAATTTATTCCTGTGATGAAAAGCTGAATTTTTATCAGCTGTTACTCCAGTCTTAAGTGTCACATGATCCTTCAGAAATCATTCTAATATGCTGATTTATTATTAGAATGATCAATGTTGGATAATATCAACAGTTGTGCTGCCAAATATTTTTTGGAACCTGTGATTTTTTTTTTTTTTTTTTTTTTTTTTTTTTTTTTTTTTCAGGATTCTTTCATGAATAACAAGTTTAAAAAGTACAGTGTTTATTCAAAATATAAATATTTTATAACAATGTAAATTATTTATTATGAACTTTTAATAAACTTTTAATTATTAACTTAATACATCCTTGGTGAATAAAAGTATTAATTTCTTAAAAAAAAAATAATAATAATAATAAAAAAATAAAAAGAAACAATAAAAATGTACTGACCCCAAACTTTTGAACGGTAGTGTATATTTATATATTGGTTCGAAATATTGGTTATAGAACGTTTTTGTCAGAACTCTTGGTATTTTGTTTAATTTTGACATTTTCATTTTTTCTTCAGACATATATATCGGTTCCAAATATCGGTTATAGTTCTACTTGATCTGTAATAATCTGTATCCACATCGGCCAATGAAAAACACATATTGGTTGACCCCTAGACCTAAATGATTATTTTTTTCTAAAAATCATAAGTTTTTTTGTATGAAACATTTTTATTTTTTTTTTGGAAATTTGTACAGTCTTATACTGACAATTTTTATATGATCTGCTCACGCCCGCTGACACTTAGATTTAGGGATAGACCATAGTGCTTTTTTTTTTTTTTGGAAATCTTACATTTTTTGTACAAGTCAGTATTTCGTAATTTGTTGTAAATTTTAGGGATGGAGTAGAGTTCAACCGATTATCAGCCTAGCCAATTACCGGTGCCGATATTAAGCGTTTTTATGATTATCGGTATTGCTCTTTTTCAAAACTGAATTGCCAGCTAAAATAATTTAAAACCATTTAAAGAAACTTTTTGTCAAAGCTCTTGGTATTTTGTTTAATTTTGACATTTTCATTTTTACTCCAGACATATCGTTTCCAAATATCGGTTATAGTTCTACTTGATCTGTAATAATCTGTATCCACATCGGCCAATGAAAAACACATATTGGTTGACCCCTAGACCTAAATGATTATTTTTTTCAAAAAATCTTTTTTTTTTTTTTTGTATGAAACAATTGTGTAATTTGTTGTAAATTCATAGAGTCTTATTCTGACATTTTTATATGATCTGCTCACGCCCCGCTGACGCACAGATTTAGGGATTGACCTTTTTATTTCTAAAAATGTAAACTTCCGAGTTTTTATGGTTATCGGTATTGGTCTTTTTCAAAACCGAACTGCCAGCTAAAATAATTTAAAGAAACTTTTTGTCAGAGCTCTTGGTATTTTGTTTAATTTTGACATATTCATTTTTACTCCAAACATATACAGTAGTCAACATTTGAAGTGGACCAAAAAAAAGTTAATCAAAGTTGTCCTAAGACAAGAACAGGTATTCTTTTTGGTTTTAGGATAAATTTAATGAAAGGTTTTGAGCCACTTCATATGTTGACTACTGTATATCGGTTCCAAATATCGGTTATAGGTCTACTTGATCTCTAATAATCAGTATCCACATCGGCCCATGAAAAACACATATCGGTCAACCCCTAGACCTAAATGATTATTTTTTTCTAAAAATCATAAGTTTTTTGCATGAAACAATTGTGTGATTTGTTGTACATTTGTAGAGTCTTATTCTGACATTTTTATATGATCTGCTCACGCCCTGCTGACGCTCAGATTTAGAGATAGACCTTAGTGTTTTATTTTTTTGATTTGATTTTTTTTCTGAAAATCTTATGTTGTTGTTGTTGGGTTTTTTTGTACAGTTTTAGCTTAGTTTTTTTTTTTTTTTTCTAAATATTCGACATTGTTTGTACAACAGTTGGTGCTTTTTTAGATAACTTTTTGGTATGTTTTGTTCATATGAAACAAATTTGTCACCTGTTCTCCAAAACGTGAAATAGTTCCATGTTCTTCAAAAAAAAAAAAAACTCTACAACAACTCTAGATTCTGATTCCCTGTCTCTATAACCTTGTCGTTAAAAATTATTCCAGGACCTGGAAGATCTACTACTTGTATGCTACAGTTATACCAGACAGCAACTTCATTCCAAGCACTCATGCAGCAGTTTACTAAAGTTGTCTCAGGCTGTTTTTGTTGTTGACTGTGTGGTTTATTGGTGTTTGTGTTAGTAGCGGTGCTGAGGAGCTCTGGGAATCAACAGGAAAGGAGCTCAAGTTCAAGCACATGCAGATTCTCCACCCGCTCCGTGTTTGGTCTTCAGCGTTCCGCCGTGAACAACTTGACGTGTGCTGCTTCACGTTGCTTTGATTAGCAAACGGAGACGTTCCTCTGCGTAAATCTCATGCGTCACGCTGAAACTTTGGAAGCCACTTCCTCGTCTGATTTTGGCTCCTTATCCTCGCCGCTCCGAGGAGATTCGGGAAAGGGGGGTGTTAAAATGATCTTACGGCAAACGATGAGCCCTCAATCCCTCATCGGTTACATAAAACGGTAAATTATTAAGTTGCTGATGTGAGAGGGGAAAGTTCCGCCCCTCAGCTGCACTCCGCCAGCCAATCAGAGCGCAGCTCGGCTGTATTTGGGTCACGGTAGTGCGTTGCTTTTGCGTGGTTGGCAGATGTATTGTGCTGTAATCTTCCCCAAAAAGAGATGAGGGGGTTTAGAGCTGCCTTCCCTCAAATTTAGTTACCTCTCGTTCCTCTTTCCTTCCTTTCATCATGGTTTCTTTACAATAAACGCTCGTCTGAATGCTTTTTCTTTTGTTTCGTGTCTGCTTTCGTCCTAAAACGGACGACGTAATCAATAAAATGGCTGTTAATTAATTCAAATGGTGGGTTTCTGCTTTATAAGCCATTGATTTCTTAGCTCTCTGCTCATAAAAGCTTCTCTTAGCTGCTGCAGTTAAGCGGTGAATGAATGAGAGTCCCAGATTTGGGAGCGCAGGGATTTGCAGCGGTGGTTCTTCTTCTCTGCTGGTTGGAACTGATTCATTTTGACTCGTATGATAGCGGCGCCGCCGGTTTGTGTTACGGTACACGAGGTGTGCGATCGGGTCGGGACGGAGGGGAATTGATAGTGACAGATTCTGCGCACCTGTAATTAATTCTCGCGGCCCGTGTGAAGCTCTGATGAGCGGGTCACGCATGCGAGAGACGTGCGGCGTTTCTCATGTGTTTGTGTGAGGCTCTTTGGAAATTTGTGGTGCTGTAAGGTTTCTTGAGTTTTGTGACTGTTGTTTACCAGCCAGTGAGAAAATCTTCTCTCTTTGAAAGAAATTAACCTGTTGTGATTATGTTTTTTTTTTTTCCTCATAGGAAGAAAAACCTGAGGGAAAGAATGAATGGTGAAAATAATGGCAGAATTTACATGCTAAATTTGTTCATTTTTATATAATTAGATGGAGTGGCATCAAAAAGCATTTGGGCAGTTCATGCATAAAATGTGTGGATTTAATTTCGTAACATAAAAATGAATTCTCAGAAGCATTTTGAATCTTTTTGTTTGTTTGTTTGTTTTTTTGTAATCATTATTTAATTTTTTGTAATACTTATTTTATTATTAATGTTATTTTAGTAATAGTAATCAGACTTCATAGTAATACAAAATAATATAAGCATTATTTTTTATATTAATAATTTTGATTATTTATAAATATAATAGTTTAAATCAGTTTTATTCATGAATATTTTGTTGTTAATGTTATTTTAATTAAATAAATAAAACATTAACAAAATAACATAAATAACATAATATTCATTAATACAATTATGGTGGATATGGTGGATTACACAGTTAATATTTGTTATTAAATATCAAAATATATTCTCTTAATAATATAGTAATATTAATACTTAAGCTCATAATGGAATGTGATACTCTGTTTAATTAATTACTACTTTATTACTCAAAATAATAAAATAAATAATGTATTTAAAATGTTATTAATTTAAGCAACAATAAAAATTATATATTTTATTATATAATATTATTACAATTATTATGTAATATTATTATAATTTTATTAATGCATTGTATTTTATTGTTATATTAATAAATAATACTAAATTACTATTATTATTATTATTATTATTATTATTATTATTATTATTATTATTATATCAATAATATATTATGTGAATGATTATTATATTTTATTGATTTATTTTAAATAGTAAAAATAGTTTTTGTTAGCCATAATAGTAATATTAAAACAATATGACCCTTTTGTCAAAGTAATAGTGTTATTAACAGTATATATACTTATTAATAATTAATAATAAAATTATGTAATAATATTAATTTTATTGTATTAAAATTAAATTAAATGTATTTAATAAAACAACATAAATAGCAATATTCATTAATACAGTTGTTTAAACTTATTTGTCATTAATTATCAAAATATACACTGTTATAATAATAATAATAATAATAATAATATTTTATCTCATAATAAAATATGATGTTCTAATGTCTAATTAATTACTACTTGTATTACTTAAAATAAATTAATTAATATAAATATAATATAAATATTATATATATAATATAAAATAAAATATATTAAGTAATAAAAGTATCAGATAATTAGACTGACATAATAGCATAATAAAACAAGAAGACATTTTATTATATAATATTGTAATTTTATTAATAAATATTATTTCATTATTATATTAATAAATAATGTGTTGTTATTATTATTATTATTATTGTTGTTGCTGTTGTTGTTTTATTTTAGGTAGTAAAAGTGGTTTTAATTAGGCATAATAGTAATTTTAAAATTATAAATTTTTTGTTAAAGTATTCTTGTAAGTAACAACAGTATGTATTTTGATAACTATGTATGATATAATATTTTAAACGCTAATGAATGCATTTTATTTTATAATAAGTGATTTTATTTTGAGTAACAAAAGTAGCAATTAATTAGAAATAATAGTAATATTAACACAAGCACTTTTTAGCTATAAAGTATTAAGTTTAATTTGTTGTATCATTTAAAACAAAATAATTATATATTGTTTATAGTAGTCATTAATTAAAAATAATAGTAAAAATAGCAATGATATTGTAGTCGTGAAGTATTCATTTAAATGAGTGTATATTTTTTTCTATCATATATATGTTTTACTTTTTCTATGAAATAAATGACACTTGGTATGATTTACCCCCCATGCAGTGATACCTGTACATTTGTGACTTCAGTGTTGACATTTTTGTGCCGCTGTATTATGCACAATTAAACTTGACATCTTCAGTATCATATTTCATCATGATATTAACATTTGGTTTTATGTGCTCTTTGACAAAAAGTCTTACACTGTAATCTGTCATCCTGTCAAGTAACTTCATATCCGTCCAGCACATTATATAAAAACTACAGAGTTCAGCGAACGTGAAGTGCTAGACGACACACAGCCTCTGCTCTTAACCACTGCAGCGTAATGAACCTTACCAGTCAGTTAGTGACCTCTAAAGTTACTTGAACCGCAGTAACTTGTTTACCACACCATGACCGTGTTTCACCCTGTTGTGTCAGAAATGACTTCTCACCTCTTGTGAGAAGTACGCAAGTGTTGAGGTCATCTGTGAATCAGTCATAACATATCATCTCGCCCTTTTGATGCTCTTCGAAGCTGTTGTTTGGTCTCACGATGGACAAGTCAACAACTCCGGACTGGATAAGGAGGGAAGGGTAGTTTTAGGTCAGTGGATAAAGAGGTTTCTAGGTTATTTTTCACAAATATGTACTTGGACTTCATCAGCTGAAGCCCTCGTTCTGAAACAAAACCCACAGAAACCAGGCGTCACCTCAAATCCCGTCTTTAATTAAATGAAAGTAGGTGAATGGATTTCATCAGATAGGTTTTTCTCTCGTTTGTCAGTGTTATTGGGTCTTTTCTTATCAGATGGGACTCATTTGGAAGACAAATTGCATCTTGTCCTTTCCTTCCTGATCAGCGGGCGCACCAGGGACTCCTGCTGAATGCTAACAGGGATGTTTCTGTCTGATAGCGTTGAGGCCTGAGGTGCTCTGTTAGTGCCTCATTGACAGCCTAGTTAGGCTTTTTGGCTATTGGCATCAAGTCAGGTCTACTTTACCACTTATTCTGACCTGCTTAGACAGGAAGAGGTCGTGTGACTGACACGTAAAGCGACCAATCATAGGTCAGGTTTGTGTGAGAAATCTAGGGAGGGGTAATGTGAATTTATATATAACAACAAATAGAGTTTTGCCTGTAAATGTAACGCCGTTGACTTCATGAACATCAGCTCTCAACTAGTGTTCACTGTAGCAAAATGAACCTTAGTAAATATGATTTTTTTGGCAAGCTGAAAGATATTTATTTACAAGTAGTCAACTACACTTAATATAATAAAAAAGTGACCGTGTCTGTGAAATCCAGGCTGAAGTCTCAAAATCTAATTATGAGATAACAAGCCTCCAAGTTGGATTTAAACCGTTAATTTCACTGTGATTTCAATCTTTGACGTGGCCTTAGTTGATATTAAAGAAATCAGGGTTACATTTTCATAGAATGTTCTTTTTTATGTACAAAACAGTAACTAACAAATAAACAAACAAATAAATAAATAAATATTTTTACTGGGTTTTCACAGCCAGGGTCATATTTGTCACGAATCTGGTCGGTGCCCTACGGCCACCAGATGTCACTCTCATCTTTCCACTTCACTCTGACTGTTACGTTGCACTCCGGACTGCATCTCCCATCCTCCACCGCACTGATTGCGTCAGGCCCCGTGACCAATCAGGCTTCCTATAAAGCCCGGACTTCCCCAGTTGATGTCACGGATTGTTGAATTGTCGTATTGTGATTTATACTGTTGTATTCCTAGTTCCTGCTCCGAGTTCCTAGTCCCCTGTGTTTTGTTTTGTTTCCCTCGCCTGGCTCCCCGTTTTCGACTGATCGCCGCCTGCCTTTGGATTATCGCTCGTCTTTATGGACTATTCTCTCGTCTAGCCTTCGACACTCCTGTTTACTGTTGTCTGACCCTGCCTGCACGACCATGTATCTGTCTCGTCCATATAATAAAAGCTCGCATATGGATCCGCTCGCCTCTCGTCATTCACTCCCCGTAACAATATTAAGTTTTTATAAAATAAGTTATTTAGCAATACTAAAAGTAATAAATAAATAAATAAAAGTAGAAATAATAATATAAATAATGATATAAATATGTGTGTGTGTGTGTATGTAATGTAATACTAATACTAATATATATATATATATATATATATATATAAAATAATTTTAAATATGTATTAATATGGGTATTTTTTTAGTTGTATAATAGTACTTTAAAGTGTACTAAATGTATTATTAAAACTCTATGTATTAATAAAAATCTATCTATCTGTTCTGTTTACCAAGACCAAAATGCAGTAAAAATACTAATATTGTAAATACTACTACTACTAATTATTATTATTATTATTGTCCTGTTTACCATTTATTTGACCAAAAATGCAGTAACATTTATTTATTTATTTATTTATTTATTTATTTATTTATTTATTTATTTTGTCTTTTTTTATTTGACCAAAAATGCTGTAATATAAAATCATTGTTATAGTAACATTGTAAATTATTATTATTATTATTATTATTATTATTATTATTATTATTGTTATTATTGTCCTGTTTACCAAGGCTGCATTTATTTGAACAAAAATGCAGTTGCATTTATTTATTTATTCTTTTCTATTTACCAAGGCTGCATTCATTTGACCAAAAATGCTGTAATATAAAACCATTTTAATAGTAATATTAGTAGTAGTAGTAGTATTGTTGTTGTTGTTATTATTATTATTATTATTATTATTATTACTTTTCTATTTTAATATATTGTAAAATAAATAAATAAATAAAAATTAAATTAAATTAAATTTTTTATATATTTCTGTAATCAAAGCCAGAAAAATTCCACAGCATCATTACTCCAGTCTTCAGTGTCACATGATCATTCAAATCACTCAAATATACTGATTTGCTGCTAAATAGTTATTAATACTTTTCATTTGTACCAATTTTGAAAACAGTGAACAAAACTGCTTAATATTTTGTGGGAAAATAATATTTAAATGTGTCTTCACTGTAAATTTTGATCATTTTAATAGGTCATTGCTGAATGAAAGTATTATTATTATTATTGTGTGTGTGTGTGTGTGTGTGTGTGTTTGTGTATACACACACACACACACACACACAACTATTAGATTGCATTAGAATAATTCTATTGTCTTTATGTTATTGTTTTACTATATATCTTTTTTTTTTAAACAAAGTACATAATTGTATTACCATAGTCATGCTTATTTACATTAGTGGATTCATATTTATGAGTATTAACATATTCATATTTATTTATATCAACTATATTAATACTATATACATATTTTAAACCAGATCTTGCCACTTTTTAACATCTAATGATTTATAAATATCACTTTTTTCCCCCAATATCTTTTCCCATCACACTGTTGACCCATTAACCTGCATCAGTCCAGCAGCTTCGCTAAAGGTCACTTCTTCCTCGTCGCGTTGCACCGTTACTTGTGCGGACGTGTGCAGAAACCAAGGCCAAATGTGTCAATCGATGTCTGAATTCGTCTCTGTTCTTTGTATGTACTAAACTCAATTAACATTTTCCTGCTTGTAATGCTAGTCAAGGTTTCTCGAACAGAAACCAATCAAAATTCAGTTTCTCACAACCTTCTGTCTGACGCTTTGAATTGAAGATAACATGAAATGCGTTTCGCAACTCACTTCACTTAGCTAACATGATATTTTTGAGTAAAACTGGATAAAAAAGTATAAAGGGACTTCATTTTATCCAGTTGATTGGATCATAAAAAGTAGATGTTACTGGATGAAGTCTCATGAGTGAATCGGACGGGTTCAAAAAAAAGGAGCGATTGCTGACATCAACCCAAAAAATAAATATTCTGAAAACAAGCACTTTTTTTCACTGGAATAATTCTGGCCAATGAATTATTCATAATTGATCTCACCTTTAACGTACTGGTCTGTCGCTTTAAGACTTCTACATGTAAATGAGCTCTGTTTTGATTGGCTAACTCACGCGTAGCAGCATAATTCGCGCTGTCGTTCATTAGGAAGTGTAAACACTGTGTGACAACACCAATTACTTTGTGCGGGTCCTAATATCTGAATCGTGTGTTAAGATTGAACACACACACACACACACACACACACACTTGCTCATCAGGATTTTCCCCATGATTATTTCATCTGGTCTGATCGTTGCGAGACTCGTGGCTGTCAGGAGCTCCGTCAGCCTTGTGTGCAATTTCGAGGCTTGACAGGCAATTTGAATCGTTCATCCCATTATTTTCATAAAATATACATAAATTCATGGAGCGTAATAGCCTGCTTCTCTTGACTACTGTCTAATTTATGGCCAAATTAAATAATTATGTGTATTAGAGTAACACAGGAATATTTTATTTTGACCAATTTGTCCAAGCCGTCAAACCCGGAGTTTGAAGATTCAGGAAGTGATGAAGGTCGTATTTCATTCTGGGAGCAGCAGCACTTTGTGCATTTAACCTCCTTTTACGGCAGTAATCATCGTTTCATTTCTTTCATCCAGTATTCTGCACTGCAGAGCCAAAACAGTGAAAACTGCGTCTTCATCCAAGTCCTAATTGAGTATATTAAACACATCGTTGAGAGTTATTTGCTAGCTTTGGTCTCTTTATTTTCATTATGCCAGGGATTTCCTTTTTTATTATGAAATGGGTCTAAATATGCCGTAACTGTATTTAGTAATTTTCTGAGCATGCATAATTATCCATAAACCCATGCTTGCATAATAATAAAAATAATATTAATAAATTAATACAATCTGTATCAATGTAATAATTATTAATAATGGAAAGATATATTATAAATACAAATATTAATATTATTAAATATTATTAATAAAGGTTAGTGATAAAAAATATTATATTATATTATATTATATTATATTATATTATATTATATTATATTATATTATATTATATTATATTATATTATTATATTAATGTATCCATTACATTAATATATGCAGGACTACCTGCATAATAACAATAATAAGTAAAAATAATATTAAGAAATTATTTAAAGTCAACATTAACATAGTATTTATTCATATTAATTCAAATAGTCTACTACTACTAAATAATAATAATAAGAATAATAATAATAATAATCAAAGATATAGGGTAAAGTTTATTTTGAATTTATTAATTTATTTTAAATTTATTAATAAAAATCTATATTAAAACATAATATATTATTTGATATTATTGATATGACTTATTACATATAAGACATTATTTTACAACTTAAAATATATTATAGCATGTAGCATATTATAGCATGTTTATTATTCATAAACTCTGGACTGCCTGAATAATAATAATAATAATAATAATAATAATAATAATAATAATAATTATTATTATTATTATTATTATTATATTATTATTATTGTATGCAAACCATAGACAATTATATAGCATGTGTAATTATCCATAAATTACCTGCATATTATTATTATTAGTAGTAGTAGTAGTAGTAGTATTAAGAAGAAGAAGAAGAAGAAATATTGTATTATATCAAATGTACAGAGTAAAGTTATACAATTATATAGCATGAGTAATAATAATAATAATAATAATAATAATAATAATAATAATAATAATTGTATTATATCAAAGCTGCAGAGTAAAGTTTAAACAATACAAATATTTTAATACAATATAATGTTCTTATGCATTTTATTTTATTTTATTTGCAAATCATATATAATTATATAGCATGTGTAATTATCCATAAAGCCTAAACTGCCTGCATAATAATAATACATATTTAATATTTAATAAAAAATATTATTATATTATATTATATTAGATTAGATTAGATTAGATTAGATTAGATTAGATTAATGTATACAGAAATCTTGGACTACCTGCATAATAATAACAATAATAAGTAAAAAAAAATATTATATTATATTATGTTATATTTGCAAATCATATCCAATTATATAGCATGTGTAATTATCCATGAAGCCTAAACTGCCTGCTAATAAATATTTAATATTATATTATATTATATTATATTATATTATTATGGTAACACCTTACAGTAAGGTTCATTAGTTAGATTAGTTCATATTTTGTTAACATGAACTAAGAATGAACAACACATCTACAGTATTTATTAAGCTTAGTTAATGTTAATGTCAGCATTATTATAATATGAATATTATATTATATATATTATACTATTATATATATACAAATATATATATATATATATATATATATATATATATATATTATTATAACTATGTAACAATTTTTGTTTTTGCATTTTGTATGAATGTACTGTTATTAACTAGCATTAACAAAGATTAATAATTAGTGTTATAAATGTATTGTTTATTGTTTATAGTTAATACATCTAATGTTAACAAATGACATTGTTATTTATATTATATTATTATGAAAACAAAGCTCCAGGTGAAGTTTCTCCTTGAGACGTCTGTACAGACGTAAGGGTTAAAGTGATGAAAGCAGACGGTTTGACTCTGTCATAATAAGGACAGCTGTCCTGCCACAGAGAGCAATTACAACACATCTGCCCGTTCTCATGCCGCGCTCATCCATCATGCGAGAGTCAGGGGCCGCGCCGTTCACCGGGAGCCAAATAACCTGATTCACCGCCAGAGCTTCTCTATGATCCGTCTCCGTCATTCACCGCCGAGGAGCATCAGACATCGTTTAACAGCGCAGATGCTCTCAAAACATTTGACTCCCGGGTTAAACACACGAAAAATAGATCAGCGATTCCTAAACACTGCGTACAAAGACTTCAACGAATTGTTCACTTAAAAATAAATTCATTTACTCACTGTCGTCATGTTTCAAACCCATATAACTTTCCCTATTCAGTGGCTGAATAATATACTCCAATATAAGTCATGTTTCTGAAGCCACACGTTAACTTTGTGTCAGGAAGAATAATATAAAATGAGTAAAATAAATTCTGTAAGTTTTATTTAGTAAATGTCTTTGTAAAGTGTGGTTCATGTGAGGATCTCTGTAATTAATTGCAGCAGCTTTGTAGGGATTGTAGAAAGGATTGGGAAAATTGCTTTCAGGCCAAATCCTTTTGATTCGTATCTTTCCAGATTTGGACCCCTTCATCTTGTTTTAATGTGACCATTATCTAATACCTTTGCAAGTGTTTACAGTTTTATGCATTGTTTTTATAAGCATTAAAAATAATACAAGCATTATTAACTTACTAGAACTGGTAGAACAAGTACTAGTGGAAACTTTGACAATAACTAATGATTAACAGTAAATAGCATAAGATTCAGGGTTCAAAAAATGTACGTATGAATATACATTAAAGAAAAATCATACCACCATAGGCACTGACAAAGGTTTTTTTTTTTTTGTACATATTTGTACAAAATATGTTTGTATATTTAGTTTATTTTAGTTATTTTAATAATTCAAGTTAAACTAAATGAAAATGGTATAGCCCTACCAAAAATACTAAAGTAATTTTCCAAATGTAAATATAGAAACTTGGGTAACACTTTACAAAAAGGTTAATTAGTTCATGATAATTAATGCATTAACTAGCATTAACTGACATTTAAGATACATTTGTTACAGTGTGAATTATTCTTTGTTAATGTTAAATAATAAAACCACAATGGATAATTGTTAGTTCATATTAGCATGAGCATTCATTAATATTAACAGATATAAATTTGGATTTTAATTATACCTTAGTAATTCCCTTACAAAAATTAACCATGGTTTTTAATACACACACAAACATGGTTACTGTAGTTATATACTATACCATGGTGACCGCAAATTAACCATGGTATTTGTAAACTGTGGTATTTAGTAAAACTGTGGTTATACAAATAGTAATCAGTACACTATAGGGGATGCTGAAATCAATATGAACTGCGGTAAATAAGTATTTTAGCAATAAGCTTTACAAAACATCGTTAACAAAACTTGCAGTAAAGGTTCTACAAAAGAATCATTTTCAATTTGTGTCATTTGAATACAAATCAATCAACAGTGAACAAAACAACATGCAAAATATACAACTACACATAAAACATTCAACACAACGTGTAAAACAATGTGCAAAACATGCAGCACAATATGTAAAACAATGTGCAAAACATGCAACAAAACTCATAAAACATGCATCAATGCACTAAAAATGCAACTACTTGTAAAACAAGCAACAACGGTTAAAAAAATGTGCAAAACATGCAACACAACGAGTAAAACAATGTGCAAAACATGCAACAAAATGCATAAAACATGCAACAGAACTCACAAAACATGCAACAGAACTCAAAACATGCTAAAACAAGCAACAACGTGCAAAACATGCAACACAGTTCATAAAACAATGTGCAAAACATGCAACAAAACTCACAAAACATGCAGCAATGCACAAAACATGCTAAACTAAATTCAAATGCAACAGCGCAATGTACAAAACATGCAACACAACACACAAAACATGCAACACAACGCACAAACCGACAAACAAAACATGCAGCAACGCACAAAACATGCAACACACAACACAACAAACAAAACATGAAACACTACGCAAAACATGCAACACAACGCACAAACCAACAAACAAAACATGCAACAATGCACAAAACATGAAACACACAAAATAACATACAATAACATGCAACACAATGTACAAAACAACATGCTAAACATGTAACAACGCATAAAACATGCAACAATGCACAAATCCCAAAACATGCAACAAAACATGCAACAAAGCATGCAACAATGAACAAAACAACAGGCAAAACATGCAATGCACAAAACAACAAACAAAATATGCAACACAATGCACAGACCAACAGGCTAAGCGTAACAATGTGCAAAACATGCAAAACAGCATGCAACAACACTCACAAAACATGCAACAAAAACAACAGCAAAACATGCAACAATGCATAAAACAACACGCAAAACATGCAACAATGCATAAAACAATGCACAAAACATGCAAAAATGCATTTAAACATTTAAATATGTGCACAAGCAATGACATCATAAAATTTGTGAAACTATTACCCAGTTAATGCAGGATGCATCATCGAATGCTTTGAATAAACAGTTGATTATATTAAGAATGGAAAAGCTGTCCAAAACTAACCATTATGAATAACACATTTAGAAAATGGAAAAGGCTCCTCGCCACACAATTCTGGCTTTTGTCTGTAGCTAATGATAAAATCCTAGCTTGATAAAGCGTGAGTTATATGTGTGTGTGTGTGAGAGAGATCATTAGTAAAAGTCAGTGGTTTGCTGGCACACATTTCACCCTTTCACAATACATTTGCAGGTGTTTTGATTGCAATTATGTATTCAAGAAACCCCAATTATATTTGAATAATAATATATTGTTCCTTAATTTGCATAAAAGGGGAATTGTTAACTTACATTAAGAAAAAAAAAAGGAGGAAATTAATAATTTTTCTTGTTTTGATTCATGCCTTAATTTCATTCATTTTCCAATTTCCTAAACGAACAGAGTGGGCCAAACAAAAGGAGGGATGGCTGAATCTCATTTCAAGTGAAAAGGCATATTTTGTAGCCTGTGTTTTTCCATCCAGACATTAATTGTAGCAGAGCTACAATTAAAGGCGTCATGTGCGTCTTTGATGCATCTCTGTGTTTCGGCTGTGGTTTAAAGCCTCTCTGCTGGAGTGGACAACGCTGAGGAGCTCAAACTGTTTGAGTGCTGCTCTTCTGCTTCTCTCAACCTGATGTCAGCGTGTCCCATTTACAGTAATCACACTCTCTGTGAGGCCGCAAACAGAACTCGCCTTCTCTAGCCTCCATTTCATCTGTAGACGAGTGCGTAGAGTGCGTATAGGGCCCTTTATGACAGGAATGTGCTTTGTGACCATGATGATGATGATGATGGTGATTATCAATGTTTTTATCTTTATGTAATCCATTGGTCCAAAAATATACTTTGTGTCATGTGACTGTTGAGCAGAAAGTTTACTGTAGCTGTAATCTATGTGACTTATGTAATGAGCAGAAAATGAATGTTCTGACATCGTTTACACAGCCGCTTTATAAATGACTTTCTCCTGTGGAACACAAGAGAAGATATTTTGCAAAATGTTTCAGCTGTTTTTGTCAATGTAAGTCAATGGAGTCCAAAGCAACAATGTAGCCGACAGACAAACTCCACATAAAATACAAAACACAACTAACATACAACAAAACATAGCACGTAAAACCACAATAAACACAAAACAACCAAAACCACACACAACAACACAATAAATGTACAAGAAAAACACAAAACAACATGCAACACAACAAATGAAACAATGCACAAAATAACACAACACACAAAACAACATGCAAAACATGCAACACAATGCAAATAACAACATGCAATACATCACAAAACAACAAAACATGCTACACAACACAAAGTAACATGCAAATAAACAAACTACACAAACAAAACACAAAAAACATGCAACACAACACAAAACAACATACAAAACATGCAAAATACACAAAACACAACACAAAACAACGTGCTAAACATGCAATACAAACACAAAACAACACGCAAAACATGCAACACAACACAAAACAACATACAAAACATGTAACACTGCACAAAACATGCAACACAAAACAACACGCAAAATATGCAACACAACGCAAAACAAGATGCAAAACATGCAACACAAAACAACATGCAAAACATGCAACACTGCACAAAACAACATGCACAACATGCAACACAAAACAACACAAAACATGCTACGCAGCAAACAAAGCAACATGCAAAGCAACACAACATAAACACACAACACTGCACAAAACATACAACATAACACAATGATTAAAACTTACAACACAACACAAGACAACACTCAAAACATGCAACACAATGCACAAAACAACACAAAACATGCAACACAACGCACAACACACAAAACATGCAACCCAATGCATAAAACAACACGCAAAACATGCAACACACTGCACAAAACAACTGCAAAACAACACAGCGTAACAAGCATGGAACACAAACAAACAACACACAAAACAACACGCAAAACATGCAACACAAACAAAATGAAACAAAACATGCAACACAAAACAACACAACATGCAAAACATGCAACACAACGCGCAAAACAACATGCAAAACGTAACACAATGCACAAAGCACACTTACAACACAACACAAAACAATGCACAAAACATGCAACAACACAAGACAACACTCAAAACATGCAACACAATGCACAAAACATGCAACACAATGCATAAAACAACACGCAAAACATGCAACGCAACACAATGCACAAAACATGCAAAACAACACACAAAACATGCATCACAACAAACAAATGTGCAAAACATGCAACACAACGCACAAAAAACGCACAAAACATGCAACACAACATAACAAACATGCAACACAAACAACAAAACAATACAAATTTACAAAGTACAACACACAAAAAACACACAGCACAACACAAAACAAACATACAAATATAGCTGCAAGCAGCAATTGCGGGGCCAAGCACAACAGAGGCAGAATGAGGAGCTAAGCATGGCAAGGAGCAACAGACCGACTGTAACAATAGGTAACTAAAGTCATTTTAGGATAATATCAGTTGAAATGGCTGAAAAATCATAAATACAACCAATAATATTATTTAATGGCTTATCACTTTTGACCAACAGGTGGTGCTGTTTTCAAATTGATGTGACGTGTTCTGTGTGAAATGACAATGACACACACAAAGTTTGCCGTCATTATGTCAAAGCTTTGCAGAGATACAGCCTCAGATGTAGTTTGGCATCTTTCCAGCAAATTTGTTGATGTGCTAAACGAAAACGGTTTCGTATATCGACACGAAATTCATAACTTTTTGCCAGCATAGTCTGAAGATGATCTGAGTCAAATTTGGTGAAGATCGGACTAACAGTCTGGGAGGAGTTCGAAAAAGTAAGTTTTGTACATTAATCAAAATGGCCGACAGGAAGTTTGGCCAATTTCGGCATAATGGGTATCGATGTTCTCGACTTGACCCAAGGAATCTATTGGCATCAGTTTCATTCCAATAGGCTAATGTAAACAGAAGTTATTAGCATTTTTGTAAATTTCATTATTAATGTTTAGTGAATGGCGTATTACTTCTGACCCATAGGTGGCACTGTTACCAAATTGATGTGGCTTGGTCAGAGTGTGGTGACAATAGCACATATAAAATTTGGTGTCAATATGTCAAAGCTTTGCAGAGATACAGACTCGGATGCAATTTGGCATCTTTCCAGTAAATTCGTTGATGCGCTAAATGAAAACGGTTTCGTGTATCGACACAAAATCCATAACTTTTTGTCAGCATGGTCTGAAGATGATCGGAGTCAAATTTGGTGAAAATTGGACTAACGGTCTAGGAGGAGTTCGAAAAAGTAGGTTTTCAACATGAATCAAAATGGCGGACAGGAAGTTCAGCCAAAATTGGCAAAATTGGTATCGGTGTTCTCAGCATGACTGAAGGAATCTATCAAAATCAGTTTCATTTCAATAGGCTAATGTACGCAAAAGTTATTAGCATTTTTTGAAATTTCGTTATAACTTTTGACCACAAGGTGGCGCTGGCCCCAAAATTTTTATGTACATTCAGGGCATGGTGCCAAACATTTTTGTAATTAATGTCGAAACGATACGCTAATCCGTTCTCAAGATACAGCATTTTAAAGCTAAATTCAAAATGGCCGACACCCAAAATGGCTGACATGGGAAAATTGGATATGGTTCGACTCGGTATGACACACCGAATCTAAAGAGACCAGTTTTGTGATTTTTGGACAAATCATTCAGACGTTATAAAGAAAAATAGCCATTTTTCGTATCTCCTGACCACTAGGGGGGCACTGCACCGAAACACTGCAGTTAGCCTCAGGTCATGCTTGTTATAACACACACCAAGTTTGGTGTCAACATGCCAAACTGTTACGGAGATATAGCCTCAAATTGATTTTTGCTAGCTTTTCGTAGAATTCTTTCGCGTGTTATTCGTGAACGGCTGGACGAATCGACTTGAATTCCATAACTTTTTGCCAGCGTGGTCTGAAGATGATCTGGATCAATTTTTGTGACAATCGGTGTAACGGCCTAGGACGAGTTCGAAAAAGTAGGTTTTACGAACAATTGAAAATAGCGAAAAAACTAAACCTTACGATTTTTGAATTTTGGTGTCCATTCGACTCGGCATAAGCCAAGGAATCAGAGGAAAAAGGAATTTTTGTTGTGTGGCTTACGGTTCAAATGTTATTAGCATAAATCTTTTGAAAGTTTGGACAAGTGTGGCGCTAGAGAGTTTGAGTTAGAGACTCCAAACTTGCTATGGTTAATGTTGGGACTGTCCTCTATCTGTGTGCAAAATTATACAACTTTCCCGCAAGCGGTTCTATGGGCTGCCGTAGACTTGCGGCGGAAGAGGAAGAAGAAGCGGAATAATAATAACGCCAACGGATACAATAGGTGCCACCGCACCTCCGGTGCTTGGCCCCTAATAAGGGAAACACAAGACAAAGCACATCACTCAAAACAATATACAAAATACAAAGCGTGAGCGTGAGTAAATGATGGCCGTTTTCATTTTTGGGTGAACTTACAGAGTTGGGGCACTTAAAGAGTTCTGTCCCTTTAATAGCACATAATATCAGTGTAAGCTGTGTCTTATTTACATCACACCAGCACTTTTCTATCATATTCTGCTCCCTATCACCATAAAACCCTTTACAACGTGCAATAATATAACAATTATCGCACTCTTTATGGACTTATGCACATCCTACAGTAAAAGTGTAATGATGATGTGTTCAGTGTGTCCTCTAATGGTCTTCTCATTGATATTTGTACAAGTAAATGTGGCTTTTGCTTGTTGGTGTGATATTTTGCACATTTTCGTTCTTCCCCAAAGAGATTGCAAGTAGCTTAACAACTGGTACAAATGTCCCATTTTACATATAAACAAATTAAAATGGTATTTCTTCATAGTTGGTGGGTTGGATGGCTGGTTAAATGATTGTTTGGATAGTGAAATGAACAAGTGGTTACTTTGTTGGTTGGATAAATACTATTTTGGTTGGTTGCTTTGTAGATTTGTTTGATTAAACTTATTTTTTTCTGTTAAACCTGTAATGAAATGGGAGAAAAGGAAGGACAGACAAATATTTTTGACCTTTATTACAAGTGTTTCTGCATGTCAAGGGTTAATAAAACAGTTCATATAGCAGCAGCGAAACATGTCCTCAACTCTCTTGCACATTACATTTCACACAGAAGAGCTTTCTCACTTTTTAGTGCCTCATATAGCAAAGAGCTGATTATTGGTGCTTGTATCATGAGTGCTGTTTGAAAAGTGTTTTATTTCCAAGGCAAGATTGTCAAGGCTGTGCCGCTCTTGAAAGACTAACACAATCAGCCAAGTAGTCACTGAAAATGTAATGGACCAAAAAATAAAAAATAAATAAAATCTTTAGTGTGATGACAATAAATGTGTGAATGATATGATGTGTATGAAAGTGTCCATGCTGACAGTATCATATGACTACTATGTGTTTTATATTGACACTGTATAATAATATTTTGTTTCTTTTCTTTCTCTGCTTGCTTGGATTGAATCCATGGATGATCACGTCCTTCATCACAAACAGGTAAGAGACTCATCAGTGCTCTGTGTATGTTTGTGTGTGTGTGTGTGTGATATGCTGGTGAACACTGAGGGAATCCCGCATGTCATTCACTGAGTGAAGGTGCTGACAGGTCGTTAACACGGACGTGAGGTGTTACTACACTCACTCTCACATGTCAAGATGAGTTTAAGCCTCAGCATTGTGTACAATAAGCCAGTTATGTGTATCCATGACTTTAAAGGCCAAGTATACTTCACTTTTTACTCGTACGCGAAAGACAGCATACAGTGCGCGTGAGGCGTGATGCGAATTTCGTCATCAGAACAGTATGCATACTGTAAACACAACACCAGATTTTTGTAACCGTGTGTACCTTGTACGCGCAGGTCGCACATGCGCATTGAAGTTATTTTGCAGTAATCGTTCCACCAGGAGGCAACACTGTCCCGGCCAATTGTTTCACAGTAGAAACCGCAAAGTAAAGAGATGGAACAACAACAACAAAAGACTACAACAACAACAGACGCCCACACTGACAAGCGCTTGTGAGCAAGAGGATATGAGACAGCACCGGTTTTGGTTTAAAAGGGTTCAAAAATATCAGATATCAGTCATAACTTAACGTGGAAAAATAAAGCAGACACTGGACATAGATGAAGCTTTCTAGAGTGCACGTGTCGACCGTCCGCATTCGCGCACATCAAATGGAGTATACTTTGAAAGGCTTCTTCGCAAAAACGTAGGGGTGCGCGGGGCACAAACTAAAGCGTAACACATGTGGTTTAAACATTTCCACACATGCTAGCATAAACAAATTTACTGAATTTACTAGTTGCCATAGCAACACTATACAAGGAAAAATGTGTGCCAAATTCAAAAGCCTTTTGAAGATATCACTGAATATTTATTTTACCATAGTAAAAGTAAATTTCTGGCTAAGGTAAATTTTTCAACTCAGTTTTTAGTTTTCATTAAAAATAAGGTAAATTTGTTATTATTTTGATCTCCAATCTGTTATTTATCAGTTTAGAGAGTTTACTAATACTTCGCAAACCAGCAGAAGACACTAAGCAGTTTTAAATTCCAATCACACCAGAATCCCTTGAGATTCAATCAAGCTTCCCTTCTATGTACTGTATTTCTAATCCACTCATTCAAACTCATCTATCTATCTATCTATCTATCTATCTATCTATCTATCTATCTATCTATCTATCTATCTATCACTAGCCAAGCCTAGCAACTAGAGTCATGTTAGTAGCTTGCTAATCATGCTAGAAACATGCTAACAACTAGCTAATAATGCTAGAAACATGTTAGAAACTTGCTAATCATGCTAGAAACATGCTAGCAACTTGCTAATAATGTTAGAAACATGCTAACAACTTGCTAATCATGCTAGAAACATGCTAGCAACTTGTTAATCATGCTAGCAACCTGCTAATGATGCTAGAAACATGCTAGCAATCTATCAATCTATCTGACAGACTGCATTCAAACTTTAACCTTTTAAAACTTCTTAAACTTCTTAAACTTTTTTAACTTTTCAAATTTTTTCAAAGTTTCTGGTCCGGCTTTCTCAAGCCAACTTAAAGTTTGTCTTGACAAACTTTTTTTTATCTAGTTAAACTATGCTATTCAATATTAGCGATGCAGTTTTTAGTATTTATTTTTATGGATTTTAAAGGTGCAGTGTGTAATATTTAGGAGAATTTATTGGCAGAAATGCAATATAACATACAAAACTATGTTTTCAGAGGTGTGTAAAGACCTTACATAATAAGCCGTTATGATTTTATAACCTTAGAACGAGCAATTTATATCTACATACACCGCGGGTCCCCTTACATGGAAGTCACCATTTAGTGCCGCCATGTTTCTATAGTAGCCCTAAACGGACAAACTTCTACAGAGCGCGTTTCGTCAGTATGTTGTTCTACTTCTTCATTGGTGTTTTAAGAGGCCGCTCTTGTTGTCACCACGTTGAAATGTTGAAACGATGTTGAGCCGGCATCGTGATCCCATCGCACCCCCTCCTCCCTTTCCCCTCCCGCAAGCCACCGCATCCCAATGCCATGTTCGGAAAGAAAGTTGTGTTTTAAAGGCAATAAACATTAGATGGAAAAATATATATATTTCATTACTTTCTCTCGCAGTTATATCGTGAAGTAATTATACTGTATATAAATTGCGGGCATCAGGGGGCCGCTAGTAATGTGCATGGCATTGAAACTGATTTCGTATGCACGATCGCATTTCACTTTTCATCATGATGTTTCACTGTAGACTTCGTCTGATGCCAATTTGGTAGACGTCGCCCAACCCTACTAACTGTCATACAAAAAATCTAATTAAAGTCAGCAAATAAACCTGAGACAATGATCAATGAGTAACAATAATATTCGCAATAACATATTGGTTTACTGAATAATTAAGTAAATATAATTCTTTGACTTACCTTTGTACAGAAACCTCATCGCTTGATTGGCTACTGTCAGGTGTAACAGATGACGACAATTTTGTCCTGTGTCAGCTTCCGTAGCTTCTGTATGCATTTCGAAAGGGCGGAGTGAGCGGGGGACTTAGCCGTTGGTTGAAATTCGAATCCTCACCGCTAGATGCCGCTAAAAATTACACGCTGCACCTTTAATAAGAAACCACAAGAAACAGGTGAATGTTGAGAAATTATTATTTCAAGAAATGTAAAGCATTTTGGCTGATTTATGTGTCTCGTGTTCCATGAGAGCTGTGTTTGGAGGGAGGGAAGTGTCTTTTCTGAATGTCTGAATGCATTTCATCTATTTGCGCACCTTGTTTTGAACTTTACCGTTGCTGTGTTTTGGATTCCGGGCCGTCCCACGCATGGTTGCGATGTGTTCATTGGGAAACTCAAAAATTAGATTATTTTTAATTCTTAACAAACGCCATTTAATTTATTTGAAAAAGTTAACCATTTTATTTTATTGACAAAATATTTTAGTTTGTCGTATATATTTTTTTTCATTCGATCAGATAACATCTGCTGTCATATGGTCATTTTACAACAAATTTTCACTTCCTTTATTTTGAGGTAAATAACGAAAAACGTATACACTGTAATGATGAAACAAAGCAACATATTTTTACTAGGCAAGTGTGAAATTAACGTGGGTAAAAAATATACTCTGAACCCCACGTGGATTTACATAATCTGAGAATTTCAAAAAGAGTTAGGTTGTGCCCTGTGCTTCCCTATACTTTGGGTTTATAAGCCATATGAGCATGTGAATTATAATCTTACTGTGGAAAGAATTGTTGTGCAGTTCATTTTCTTAGAAGAGTTCACAGTGACACAGTGATTATTTCCTGACCTTTTATTGTTCATACAGTTGGGAATGTAAGAGTTTAAGTCAAGTCTCATGCTTAAACCCTCTTATAGTAGCTAACAGGCTGAATATGTTTAGCCCTTTCCATCCGATTATCAACATGTGAAACATATTTCCATATGTTCTCGTGATGTTTGCATTGTGCGGATTAGAGAGTCTGGACACTGTGAAATTATTATATTAAATCCACTGATTTTGCTTCTTTCTTTCTTTCTTTCTTTCTTTCTATAGCAGATATTAGGGATCTAGCAGATTTTTAGATCTAGTCTAATTTATTCACTTGATATTTTTTACATTTATAATCATTTTCTGGGCTGATAATAAGTAACAGCTAATTGTGGCCAATAAACAATGCTTTTTTAATAATTTATTAATTAGACTTAATAATCTGTGTAGGCGGTTCATCCACTGCTGATTCATCAGTTCGCTGACAAATTAGAAGTGTTCCAGTTCGTAATTTAGGAAATATGATCATAATGCAATAATATGAGTAGCCTAAAGATGTAGGTGTGATTTTCATTTATTGTTTCATGATAAATCAACACAAAATTTGCCCAAACACAATGTAACAGAGCATAGATCTAAATGTGACATGACGTACTAACATGGCTAAAAATACATATCTTTTTTTAAAGAAATTAATACTTTTATTCAATAAGGATGCATTAGGTTGACCAAAGTTGACAGTAAAGACATTTATAGTGTTATAAAAATATATATATATTTTAAAGTAAATGCTGTTCTTTCTTTTTGTCAAAGAATAAAATCATGGTTTCCACAAAAATATTAATAAGAAGAAATATTTCTTGAGGATCAACTCTGAAGGATCACGTGACACTGAAGACTAGAGTAATGATGTTGAAAATTCAGCTTTGATCACAGAAATAAATTACGATAACACTTTATTTAAGGTGTCATAATGCAGAGTAATTACCTAATTAAGTACTTAGTGGTAGCTGTTGTACGTACATAAAACAAAATATACTTATCATGTAACTAAAATATGGAACAGCCTGTAATTACAGTTTGTAATTATGTAGATGTAAATAGGCAGCCACTGTTACACATATGTAACACACTTGAGTCTGTTACACAGCTACATATGTAACCAAAAGACTGTTACATATGTGTTGCACACTTTATACAACGTAATTAAAAATGTAAGTACACAGACATAAGCTACTTAAAATAAAGTGTATCAAGATTTAAGTGTACTTCATGTGCATCTGTACTGTACACCTGTACATCCAGCTGCGCCTTAGTTTGATTTAACCCACCAGTACACAGCTCTAATACATGTAATACCTTTCTAATTACATTAAAATTACAGAATATTACAGTGTACAAGTAGCTGTGTAACAGACTCGGTGTGTTACATATGTGTAACAGTGGCTGCCTGTTACATCTACATAATTACAAACTGTAATTACAGGCTGTTTCATAACTTAGTTACATGGTAAGAACATGTTGTTTCATGTAAGTACAACGGCTACTACTAAGTACTTAACTAGGTAATTACTGTATTATGGACAACTTAAAATAAAGTGTTATCTAAATTACAATTTAAAATATATTCAAATAGAATACAATTATTTGAAATTGTAATATAATTTTACATTTTTATTGTTTTTACTCTATTTGTCATCAAATAAATGCAGTCTTGGTGAGTAGAAGAAAGTAGAAGACTGGAAATATATATAAATATATATATATTAGTATTTTACATATTTTGTGTTCTGTACATATCATTCGTGATCCAGCTTCACTTACAGCAGAAGTGAGTATATAAGGGTTTTTTATGAATCTTTGCGACCATCTTTCCTAATAATGTGCTAGTTAGCAAGTTTAGCGGCTAAATGCGGCTAAAGTAAACAGACTCGTCACTCCACAGAGAGAAGAGAGGGGCGGGACGAGCAGAGCTCATTTGCATTTAAAGCAGCCTCGACCAGAATCAGATGATTTTTGCAGAGCTGATTTTGGCAAGGTAAAAAGGGTGGTGTTTTACACAACCATTAAGAATTTTTAACCAAAGCATATTATAGACTTTTCATTAAGACCCTAAAGAATCATATCAACTTGTGGAAAATGGGCATCCGATGACCCCTTTAAAAGCATTAACTATGATTTTTGTCTCAGTAAACTCCTAATTTGCTTGTTAGTAGTTAGTGAGGTAGTTGTTCATTTAGGGATGTAGAATATGGTCATGCAGAATATGTGCTTTATAAGTACTAATAAACAGCCAATATGCGTGTGAATTGGTCCGTATCCTAAAGTGTTACTATTATCTTATTAAAAAGTGTTTTTTTTTTTTTTTACTAATATTAATACCAATAATTAATGACATTTAATAAAATAAAAATGAAATTCATCGTATTAGGAAAGTTCTTGCTTTAGATCAGCAGTTTTGTTCTTTAGTGAGTATAGCAAACACTTTACTCATCTTCCTAGTTATGAAGTGTGACTGGACATTCACAGTATGCTGAAGTTCAGATCTGATGGACAGAGACAGATGCCCCCTAGTGAGAGTACAAACTGCTGCGATTAACTCATGTTCCTCTCTGAGATGAGCGCTGTTTAAGAAAGCATCAGGGTCCGTGTGGAAACCCAGTGTGGAAGTGATCACTAGATATTCCCAGGCAGATTACGGCATCAGATCTAATCTGTGGATTTGCTCTGTGAGTGAGTGGGACACACAAGTGTGGGACTGCTGGAAAGTCTTCGTTAGACTGCTGTTTAATTCACTCACTCATTCCTGGTACTCACATTCTGACTTTCACATTACGTTTTGGTTGTCATTACGCTTTTTTGCATTTTTGTCACAGCATCCACCCCCTCTCTCACACACACACACACACACACACACATA
Source organism: Labeo rohita (assembly GCF_022985175.1). Classification (NCBI taxonomy): domain Eukaryota; kingdom Metazoa; phylum Chordata; class Actinopteri; order Cypriniformes; family Cyprinidae; genus Labeo; species Labeo rohita. Next base: position 4,394,231 of record NC_066893.1, read on the forward strand.
CTGCTGTAGAGGATATTAAAGCTGCTTGCGTCATCAGGTTAAAGCCAAGCTGCGTGTGTGTGTGTTGCGATGTTCTGTGTAACTGTGACTGATTCTGTTTAAGCATCTACGTTTTATTAAGACACATCTGTGATGTCCATGATGAGAAGAAAACAGTAATTTAAACATCATGTTTAAAACACGTGTGTCAAGTTTTCAGAAATGTACTTATGTTGGTTTCTTATAGTTTAGAAAAAAAACATTAGAAATATCTCTAAAAATGTCATATGGTGCAACTATCAAGTAAAAAGCAATAACACACACTTTCTTTACACACTAAGTACACGTGAGTGTTCAAATATTAATTATTTTCAAAAAGTTTTAAAGTATTTTACCAAGGTTTAAAGTATTTTTGCAAATATCATGACTTATTAATTAATCAGTATCAGTATAGTCGCACCACATGACATTTACAACCTGAACTAACCTTGACTAGTCATATAAAGGCTTTATGTAATAAATAAATAAATAAATACATAAATAAATACCACGGATTGGTTGCACCACATGACCGCTTTACTGATTTATAAAAAAAAAATTCGAAGACAAAATTCTAAAAGGTATTATTTTAAATTGCAATATCAGGACAGTTGTATTAACCTAACAATTTTAAATTTATGCCGCAAAAAAAAATTGAAATGATTATGAAAAATGTATCAATAATGAATAATGAACAATGTTGCCTTAGCAAGTAATAAAGCACTAAAGCCGTTTTTAAAATAAAAACTGATCATGTAAAAATAAATTTAAAATATTAATGAAAACTAAAATAATGCATAAAAATACTTTTTGCAATATGTCTGAATTGTATTTTTAACGTATTTTTAAATTATTAGATCCAGAAAAAGCAAATTGTGTCACATAATTACAACATTATGTGTGTAAGAAGTGAAGGGAATTAATTAAAAACATTAAAAAAAAAAAATCAATTTTGACGTAATTAAGATCTGTGAAACAATTTTTGTAGACTTCTTCAGGGTAAACCGCACTCGTAAAAATACAAAGAAGAGCTATTTTTGTTCCTATAAGAACCTTTCTATGAAACGTTTTTAAAATAACCATTTTACCCAACAATGAAAATAACTAATATGATTAATAGAGAAATAAGAATATTTTATTAACCTAAAGAACCTTTTTCTACTATAAAAAAAGCATTTGTTGAATGCACATGTTCTTTATGGAACCATCAATGCCACTAAAGAACCTTTATTTTATGTATTTTTTTATTATTTCAGTGTGTTTTTTGGCAAATCAGGCTTCATACGAGTGTGTACAGCTGGATTGTCAGTGAGGGTGTTGATGTTGGCAGGCGTGTTTCCTCGCAGTGGTTCCCTTCATATCTCAGTGAGGTGATCCAGGAAGTCAGGAGGCTGCTGAACACGGCCCTTCAATTACACCTTCAACAGCTTCCATCACTCTTCCTTCATGTTTGCTTCTGTCATGCAGTGCTGTGCTGAAACTTCTCAGTCCGTACTAAACCTCTGCCCCCATCCATCCATCTATCCATCAATCCTATCCATCCATCCATTGAGGAGAGATTCCCCATGTTTCAGACCCGTGACTGACATCCGCTGCTTTTCTGATGCACGTCACACACTAGCATTTGACATGTGTTTGGCATTTTGTTTTGGCATATTTCCTGAGTTTTATATCCTATGCAAGCAGTCAATAAGCATTAACATATTTACACACAACGTCTAGTATTATGCAAAAATTCATGTGCTAAAATTCATGTGCTAATTTAAATGGCCAAATTGTGTCTTTGTGTCAAAGAAAAAAAATCAAACATTGCCTTGAATCATCTCTACATTTGATAATATCTAAATTAAAATTCATTTTAATGTTTTTGAGGGACATGCAGTTAAAATGTCAGGGTGATACATTGTCCTTATATGATAATGAAGAAAAAAACATTAAAAGAGTGAAATTCTTTAAGAGAAAAGTACTTTGTTGTTTATGCATCATTCATGCTCCCCTTACAAATGCACAACGTACCTGCCATTAATCCACGTTCTCTCGTGTCATCACTTTGAGCGATTCCAGTAGGCACCTGAAATGTGTTGCGCCAGTAAGACGCAAGTGGTAATCACTTCCATGATTTGTTCTGCGCTTGTAAGACAGATTCACAGACATTAACATGATATACTAAAGCCGTGTCATCGTTTGCTTGTGTGTGATTTACGATTGCTCGATCTGAGCCTCTAAGCCGGACTGGTGTAGCTCAGCAGCTTTGAAATCCATAAAGACGGTGAATCATCTAGACATACACTGATCTGCTTGGTGCCAGCACGTGTTCAGGAAGATTTGACGTATCAAATGAAGTTTGAAACTGACACCCTCTGTAGGGGTTGGAACCAAGATCTGATGCTTATTCAGAGGTGTTTTATTTTTTATTTTTTAAAAAATATAAAGTTAACATAAATGTAACATAAATGCTTGAACCGTGTTATTATGGTTTTCAAACAGTGCAGCCTGGTCTGATTTAAAAAAAAAAAAAGGTTCTTTTTAATGAATCAGTGATTCAGTAACGGGGAATGTTACTTTTAAAAGTAATGTATTACAATATTGTGTTACTCCCTAAAAAAAGTAACTTATTGCATTTGTTGTTTTGTATGGAAAAAATAATGCATTATGTTACTTTTGTGCTACTTTTTCTCATCTGAGCTGGCTTTTTTCTCTCTTCAGCAATAAAAAACAAATCTGTTTTTGTGCAAGTGAGATGACTAAATGCATGTTCACATTTATTCTAGAACTACAGTAACCATCATGTGTACACAGTGCACATAACACTTTGCTCTTGTTCCAGTTTCTCTCAATTGGCATTACGTAACTCATGTTACCCCCAACACTGGTTACCTTACTAGTTATTTGAAAAAGAAATATGATTTACGTTTACATAACCTGTGTTATTTGTAATGTGTTACCCCTAAAACCAAGTACTTTACTTGTTACTTGGAAAAAACTAATTTAATTACGTAACTCGCTACTTCATTATATAACACACGTTACTTCTTGTTTGAAAAAAAAAAAAACCATCTGACTATGTAATTCACGTTACTTGTAATTCATTACCCCCCAACACTGGTTACTTTACTAGTTACTTGAAAAAGTAATCTGATTATGTAACTTGTGTTACTTGTAATGCATTACCCCCAACACTGGTCATTTTACTAGCTGAAAAAACGAATCTGATTATGTAACTTGCATTACTTGATTTTATAACATACGTTACTTGTTGATTGAAAAAAATGTATATGATTATGTTACTTGTTATGCGTTACCCCCAAAACTGATTACTAGTTACTTGAAAGAAGTAATCTGATTATGTAACCTGCGTTACTTGTAATTTAAAAAAATCTGATTACATAACTTGTGTTACTTGTAATGTGTAACCTCCATTCCCTCCTGGTTACTGTGCAAGTTACTTGAAACAAGTAATCTGATTACGGAACACACATTACTTGTTACTTGAAAAAAGTAATCTGATTACATAACTTTCGTTACTTGTTATCTGAAAAAGTGCTCTGATTATGTAACACATTACTTGATTACGTAACTTGTAATACATTACCCCTAACGCTGGTTACTTTACTAGTTACTTGAAAAAAAAACTGATTACATAACTTGTGTTACTTGTAATGCGTTACCCCAACACTGGTTACTTTACAAATTACTTGAAAAAAGTAACCTGATTACGGAACACGCATTGTTACTTGTTATTTAGATCTGATTACATAACTTTCATTACTTCTTACCTGAAAAAAGTGATCTGATTATGTAACTCACATTAGTTGAAAAATGCATTTCCCCCAGCACTGGTTACTTTAGTAGTTACGTGAAAAAAGAAATCTGATTACATAACTTGCATTACTTGGTTACGTAACTCGCGTTACTTGTTGTTTGGAAAAAGTAATCTGATTACGTAACTTGCGTTGCTTGTAATGTGTTACCCTCAACACTAATTACTTTACTAGTTATTTGAAAAAATAATCTGATTACATAACTTGCATTACTTGATTATGTAATCTCTTGTTACTTTTTTTGTTTAAAAAAAGTAATTTGATTACATAACTCGCGTTACTTGTAATGTGTTACCCCCAACACTGGTTACTTTACTGGTTGCTTGAAAAATAAATCTGATTACATAACTTGTGTTACTTTTAATGCGTTACCCCAACACTGTTCCCTTTCAGTCAGTCACGTTCGACATTATGCCGACTGATGTCATGGGCTCCCAAGTGAGACCCCTGTGACGTCAGTCAACATAGCGTCTCCGTTCCCTCCTTCAGGGAACAAGGGTTACAAACATCCAAGATGTTACTTTACAAGTATCTGATTATGTAACACACATTACTTTTTACTTGAAAAAAGTAATCTGGTTACATAACTTTTGTTACTTGTTACCTGAAAAAAGTAATCTGATTATGTAACGCATTACTTGGTTACGTAACTCGTGTTACTTGTTTGAAAAAAGTAATCTGATTACATAACTCACGTTACTTGTAATACATTACCCCCAACGCTGGTTACTTTACTAATTACTTGAAAGGAAATCTGATTACATAATTTGTGTTACTTGTAATGCATTACCCAACACCGGTTACTTTACAAGTTACTTGAAAAAAGTACATAACTTTCATTACTTCTTACCGGAAAAAAGTGATCTGATTATGTAACTCACATTACTTGAAAAATGCATAACCCTCAGCACTGGTTACTTTAATGGTTATGTGAAAAAAGAAATCTGATTACATAACTGATAACATAACTCGCATTACTTGTTGTTTGTAAAAAGTAATCTGATTACGTAACTTGCGTTACTTGTAATGTGTTACCCTCAACAGTAGTTACTTTACTAGTTATTTGAAAAAAGTAATTTGATTACATAACTCGCGTTACTTGTAATGTGTTACCCTCAACACTGGTTACTTTACTGGTTGCTTGAAAAATAAATCTGATTACGTAACTTGTGTTACTTGTAATGTGTTACCTCAACACTGGTTCCTTTTCAGTAAGTCTTGTTTGACGTTATGCTGACTGATGTCATGGGCTCCCAAGTGAGACCCCTGTGACGTCAGTCGACATAGCATCTCCGTTCCCTCCTTCAGGGAACAAGGGTTACAAACATAACCGAGACGTTACTTTACAAGTATCTGATGTAACACACATTACTTGTTACAAGTATGTAGTTTGGACCAAAAATTGGACCAAAAATTGTTCTTGATTCTACAGAAGAAGAGAAGTGAAGTCTGAACCAGAATTGTTAAATTCATTACAATTTTCATCCATAACTAGAAGTGTTTGCGCTGTTGAAATTAACAACCATGTCTTTAATTGCATTTTATTTTTTATTTCTTTGTCCTTTGAAATTTTTTTCAATGTCTAAAACACCAATGAGACCACTTGTAGTCAGCTGGGGCTGTGATAATGCTGCAAGGATTATTGCGGAAATACTTTATGTAATGTATTTGGTTATGCAATAAGAGGAGGCACGCTAAACCCCTCTTGCGTTCGGCACAGAGTAATTTCCCCTTTGGGGGGTGAAGTAGCAATAACTTGGTTATGAAATGTGTTTTCTAATTAATGAAAGTGTGCACAGTGATACCACAAACCCCCTACTGTGTTCCGCCCACTACTGTTATTTTGGCACCTGTAAACAAACAAACAAACACATAAACAAATTCGCAGGCTGCATATATGGGCTGCTAAATATAGCAGCTTATTAATATGCATTGATGTATTAATTGTATGATTCTTTTCAAGTTTTTGTGCTTTTTTATTCGACCTCTGTAGGTTTTCGCAGCTCTTCCTTTCAGATGCTTTTCTCCTTTCTATTCTCTATTGTTTCAGATTGTTTTTTTTAAGTCATTTTTGTAGGCTTTTACAGTTTAATGGCATTTTTGAAGACAGCAGTTAAAAAAAGAAAAATACATCTGACATTGTTTACTCTCCCTCATATTGTTCCAAACCTCTGTGAGTTTCTTTCTTTAAAAAAAAAAATACAATTTTAAAGAATGTTTCAACTGTTTTTGTTTATACAATGTAAGTCAATGGGGTCCAAATGAACATCGCTCCACTTTGACTTTCATTATAATGACAACATTTTTGAAAATGCTTTAGCATTTTCTTTTCTAATAAACAAAGAAATGCGTACAGGTTTGGAAGTAAATGAAGGACAGTAAATGATGACACACTGTTCATTTTGGGTGACTATCTCTCAACATATAGAACAGAATGATGAGACACAAATACAGGAGTTATCCGATCATAGGTATATTTATTTTTCTTTTATAAGCTTTGCATGCCCTGCCTCTGTTTTTTTGTAGAAAAACATTCACTTTGAGATACATCTTATTTGTTTTGTAGCTAACATTAGCTTTAGCAATAAGATGGTTTGCATTTGAAGTTAAGTTTTGTTCTCAACAGACCGTGCAGTCATTCCCAAGGTTGTTGATTCATTCACATGCCTGTGGGCAAACTCCAGCTGAGATGCGATTTATGAAGTATGTTTTTATACGCAAAGTTTCTCCCATCTCTCCCTGAAGGACTGTTGCCTACATTTTGGACATTTTTGAACATTTAGATATGTTGGGTTAGTCAGTTTGTCAGTCTGGTGAAATTCAAATGTGTTCTACACTTTTTTCATTTTGTCCATGATGGACCTCACAGTGTTCTGAGGTACATTTAGAGCATTAGACAATACTATAATAGCAAGCTGAGACTGTGTATGTGTGTGTGTTACAATTCACGGCATGTAATTGTTCCTTAGGCCCTGTTCAATGTGACAGGCGAACATCAGTATAAAAGGCCCCTAAAGTAGTGTAGAACAGATGTCTGTCTACCCCTGGTGGGAAAACGAGTGGAATGTTTCTCTCTCGCTCTCACTTGCTCTTTCTCACCCATAAACACCCACCAGCAGACTTGCAGACTAGCTAAGACAAAGGCGAAACTCATGACCTTGGTTAATATGTGTGTAATGCCACAAATTACGATGAATTCTTCTCAGGTGGCTGTGTTCTCCAGAGAAGGATTCATCTTTATGGGTGACCTATGGATGAACAATGACATTCACAGCAAGGTAGAAGTCCCCCCCTTGTCATTGTCATCAGAAAATACCTTGAAGGATTGGTTATTTCCCATATGAACAGAATAATCCCTAAAAATCCCTGGATTTCAGATTTCAGACAGCGATGGGGAACATCTGGCACCGTATTGAGATGATCCTTTTGTGATTCCTCAGAAGGAAATGGATCCTGAACATGAGCACCTGTAACCCTTAACCCATAATCACAGGACCATAAAAATCCTGTTTGTCTGCATTTCAATATGGTTTAGCAATAGAAATGCTAAAGCCACACGATTCTTGTGGGGAGATTGTCAAGGCAGCAGGAAAGATCATATGAACAGATCTCCCAACCGCAAGATTAACTGCCATGCTAACAAGATCTGCACCATCATTCAAGGTTCCAATTACCCTGGTAACATCCTACGGTTATTACCTGGATTAAGACTGATTACACTTGCCTGCGGGGTAGATGATGGTTTTACATCACCAGAACTAAGCCTTAAGTGTCCTCCAGTATCTTCTGTGTGATCTTGTGTTGTATCATGATTTTGGTGCTACTTAATATGAATACAAATGTCTTTGTGACTCGAGAGTTTCCAGTTGCATCATTCTCAACTCTTATGGGCCTGTCCCGGATGCCACACTTGATGTAGACTTGTGGTTGCATGGCCTGAATCTAAGTACATAGGGTGTCATTTGTTTGCCTAATATGGGTCCTAACCAAGGAGGGAGGCTTGATGCACTCTCCATCCACACTTTATGAAGACTGCACTGTTGTATACTTTAGTAGACAACAATCCAACAGTCTATGTTGCATAATATCACCAAAGTGTGGACACTAAGGAGGACAATAAGAACTTAAGTAGTCAGCTGACAAGCTGGTAGATGGCAAGGACTTTTATAGGTTATTGTTGGAAGTAATGTCCTTGCTAAAGGAAATCTTCAAATGGTTGATGAGTTTCTCTAATTTAGGGGTCCTCAAATCTGGCCCATGATATCCACTTTCCTGCAGAGTTGAGCTCCAACCCTAATCAAACACACCTGAGTATGCTAATCAGTGTCTTCAGGATCATTAGAAAATCACAGGTAGGTGAGTTTAATCTGGGTTGGAGCTAAACTCTGCAGCGCATTGACCCTCCAGGGAAAGATTTGAAGAAGCCTACTCTAAGACTGGATGTCCAGTCTTGCTTCTGGATGGCCACTGTACTTGGAGTGTAGACCATAGGTCCCAACCCCTTGGTAGCAGTATCTATTTTATACAAAATACTAGAAACATGTTATGGGAATAAAATACCGGAACCACTCACTGGGATTCATGGAACTCATGCCTGTGTTGTTCTTTTGTAAGCTTTAGGCTGAGACAGTCAGGTGATCAACAGTGCACAAGTGGTTTACATAGGTCCAACATTTCCACCAGAAATGCCAACAGGGAACAAAGATACAACAACTCCAAATAGTGGTCTGTAAGTCAGGTAGAATATGACAAAGCAGGCCTAGCATGCTTCCGCAAAGCATGTTCATGGTTGGTGGAGTATACTCTATACCAGGGGTGCCCAAACTCAGTCTTGGAGGGCTGGTGTCCAGAGTGGCCAGAGTTTATCTCCAACTTGCCTCAACACACCTGCTGGGAAGTTTCTAGTACGCCTAGTAAGAGACTGATTAACTGGTTCAGGTGTGTCTAAACTCTGCAGGACAGTGGCCCTCCAGGACTGAGTTTGGGAACCCCTGCTCTATACTCTATACTCTATACTAAACAGTGGTCTTTAAACCTTAAACCTGCCCTGCATCCCAATGTTCATACTATCCACCCTGTTTCCCCTAAATAGTATTGAAAATGACTACTATCACATAGAATTTAGGATGGATAGTATACACATTGGGACACAGGCCTTGTCCCTGCACATTTTGTATGTCTCCCTGTCCCCCAAATCTACAAATCCCCAAATACCTACAAGCTGATGATTTGTATCAGGTGTGTTAGATGAGGGAGACATGCAAAATGTGCAGGGCAGGGGTGCCTCCAGGACAGGTTTGAAAGCCACTGCTCTAAAACAGTGGTTCCATTATAACACTGCATGTCTCCTTAATCAAAACACACCTGATTCAACTCATCAACTCATTAGTAGAGACTCTACAGCTGTGTTTGAAATCACTCCCTATACCAGAGGTCTCCAAAGTCGGTTCTGAAGGGTCTGTGTCCTGCAGAGTTTAGCTCCATCCCCAATTAGACACACCTGAACCAGCTAATCAAGGTCGAACTTGGCATGCTAGAAACCCCCAGGCAAGTGTGTTGAGGCAAGCTGGAGCTAAACTCTGCAGGACCCTCCAGGCCTTTTGGGAATGAGTTTGGAGACCCCTGCCCTATACCCTCATTGACTATTTCCTACATTAGTCCACTAATATAGTTTGAAGGAATTAATGAAAACGAGCGAGAGAACTCACTGAGTTCACTGTTACGGCTGCTGTTTGTGTTTGCTGTTTAATAATCATTTGAATCGTCCCAAGCTGATTCTCACGGTGCATTATGGGTGTTCTCTAGCCATTGAGTGTACATTGACTGTGTACTTGTTATTGGGATGCATTATGGGATCAAATGAGTGCTCTCCATAGTGTCTACTATGATTTTGGACACAACTACGAATGGTCGTCCCCTCAAATAGTGGGTATGGAGGCGATTTCGGGCATAGTCCACAACCTGAAATGGGTGTGTTAGACTAAGGAGACATGCAAAATGTGCAGTTCTGGGGGGGATCCAAGAATGTGGTTGGGAACCCAAAATCTAGAGTGCTCATCTGTACACAAGATGTAACAGCAGGTGGAAAAAAGCTATATGTAAAAACTATATGAACATATCTTTGCATTTTTCATGCTTTCTTACCATCCTGGGAACGAAGAGAAACAGAGAGGGAGGCTAATAGGAATTCTCAGGTTGGTTCATTAGCATGCAGTAGATGCTGAGGTAATGAGCCAGCTGCAGTGTCTGCATAGATTGAGGTGGTAGGGCCGTACTAAAATGAAGCGCCCCTCTAGAGGGAACTGTCAAGGGCCCCAACAATGACTGCAACAGTAATTACTTCCACCCAAGCTGTCCCTCCATCCCTCCTTCTGTGTTGAGGACTGGGATATGTTGACGATTTGATGACGATAAACAACCAGGCAGGAAAATGGCAGTCAATTTTATCTCGCACAGCCATTCTGACAGTGTGACAGTTGTGACTGCCATTCTTACCTACACCAGCATCTTTTATTTATCAGTTATATATTCCGACTTGTCAGTCTATACGCTCTCTCATGTTGTATTAATTTTGTAGCTGATCTGAGCATTTTTATTTTACACTTTTTGAATTGCAGGTCATTTATTTACACCTTTTGCCTGACTGAGTATTTAGTAATGCTGATGCTGCAATGGAATGGATGTTGAAAAATGTCTAGTTAGCTTAGTGAAAGTGACTCTGTTGTTGTATGAAATATTGATTTTTACAGAGTATCCATCCATCTAGCCATCTGTCTGCCCGGTACATTCCGCTGTCTGTCCTGGCAAACCATCCATCCATGTTTTTCCTTTGGGAATATTGTCTGTCTGATCACTGTCTGCATGTGGCGTGACTTGTGACCGAGAGAAAGTAAACCAAAATCATTCACACACAATCAGTAATAAGAAAGCTTTGTATAAAATACTGTCAAGGTTATGATAGGGTTTATGAAAACGTTTGAATATTAAAATGTTTGTGCTAGAGCATCACGCTAACAATTCTTAAAAAGATAATTTACTAAAATAAAGGCACATTTTTTGTAAAAAAAAATATTCATATTTAAATGTTTAGTTGATGACAATGTTGAGCCTCAGTTAATTGTTGTACGTGCGTTCACAAGAGAGTGCATGCCAGAGGTTGATGTAGGACGTAGGTGTAGCATAAGCTCTGGTGAGAATATGCTAGTCTCGCAAGAACCAAATTTTGTTTAAAGCAAAGGAAAACCAGTCTCCTCTTAGCTTATATTGAAATTTGCAAATCCTCCTTTTGTACTTCCAGTTCATGAACTTCAGTTCATCCTGCGTCTGCTCTATGCCTATGTCATCCGCTGGAAAGCCACTCTTTCATGAACGCTTATACAACAGTTAGTGGAAGCTTGAGATTGCGGTTTATATAGTTTAAAATATTTTTCTTACACAAACACATCTATTCAAATATTTTGACAATAAAGTAATGTAGTCAATGTTTTGAGAATGAAGTCAAAATATTTTGTGAATAAAGTCAAAGTTACAAGAATTAATTTGTACCCATTACAAGATTAAATTATAATACAGGGTGGGCCATTTATATGGATACACCTTAATAAAATGGGAATGGTTGGTGATATTAACGTCCTGTTTGTGGCACATTATAAGTTGTCAGAAACTTGCAAATAACTCATGAAAGAATAAAGTTACGTTAAACCAAGCACACCATTGTTTTTCTTGTGAAATTCCCGAAAAGTTTGATGTGTGATGTATCGATATAAATGGCCCACCCTGTATTTTGAGAGTAAATTCTATTCTTTTGCGCATGCAAATGACCTGGATTGATCACTGGGAGATATTCCATAGTCTCAGCTTTCAAAATCTCTGTCTTATAGCAAAATTTTGACTTAATTTTCGAAACAATTTGACTATTGTTGAAACATTTCAACTTTATTCTCATAACATTTTGACTTTATTCTCGCAATTTTGACTTTATTCTTTGAAGCATTTCAACATTTTCTCGAAACATTTCGACTTCATTCTCAAAACAATTCGATTTTATTCTCAACATTTCGACTTAATTATTTGAAGCATTTCAACTTTATTCTCAAAACATTTCAACTTTATTCTCAAAACATTTCAACTTTATTTTCAAAACATTTGGACTATATTTTCAACATTTTGACTTAATTCTTTGAAGCATTTCAACTTTATTTGTGAAACATTCCAATTTTATTCTTGTAATTTCGACTTTATTTTTGAAACAGTTTGACTTTATTCTCGTAATGTTGACTTTATTCTTTGAAGCATTTAGACTTTATTCTCGAAACATTTAGACTTTATTCTCTAAACATTTTGACTTAATTCTTTGAAGCATTTCAACTTTATTCTCAAAACATTTCGACTACATTCTCAAAACATTTCAATTTATTCTCGTAATTTCGACTTTATTCTTCGAATCATTTTGACTTTATTCTCAAAACATTTCAACTTTATTTTCGAAACATTTGGACTATATTTTCAACATTTTGACCTAATTCTTTGAAGCATTTCAACTTTATTCGTGAAACATTTCAATTTTATTCTTGTAATTTCGACTTTATTTTTGAAACATTTTGACTTTATTTTTGAAACATTTTGACTATATTCTCAAAACATTTTGACTTTATTCTCAAAACTTTTGCACTTCATTCTCAAAATATTATGACTTTAATCTCGTAATTTTAGATTTTTTTTAATTTTTTTAACGTGGTACTAAAACAGTTATATTTTAAGGTTTGAATCCCAAAATTCCAATTGAGGATTGAGATGATTTACGTTTCACCAAAAAAATCTGAATCTTTAAATACCAGTTCCTTGCTCTCAAAGTCTTGGACCAAAGGGATTTCTCAGTAGACAAACAATATTGACAGAATAATTTGGTTTAGGCCTTATCTTTATACGAAGAACTACCTCTGCATTAATTATGCTGGTTAACAACATTTCCAGACAATGAAGCGGTCAGTGGATGACCTTCAACACGAATGCTTCAGAAGTTATGTGACGTACCTTTAAAGGAGAGGCTGCGATGAGGTGAGGCGAGACCTCCTATGGCGCTGTCTGTTTTGAACATGTTCGACCACTCAGAGGTTGAAGGGATTTTTGACATGTGCTCTTTCTGCTCAGCAGGAGGTTATCACATAGCGTCCAGACTCGACCCAATTAAACCCACACGCATGCAAATGCATGCGCACACCCTCACGCCATTCCCCAGTCCACTCGTGGCCTTGTGTGTCTCAAACATGATGGTTTCGTCACAATTCTTGCCAATGTTCGTTAATGACCTTGACTGCCTAACAGTGAAAAGTTAAAAAATAATCAAGACACCATGAGCTTTCAAACCTTTAAATCAGCAACATATTGTTCGTCCACGTTTGGCGAAAAGTGCCAAAAATACTTTGCCTCGCTAAGATTTATCCAAGAAAAGTTCTTCTTTTATCAGCTTGCCAGTGTTTTTTTAATTCATTGGCTAATCGGAGTGCTCCTATATCACCTTTTAATTAAAATCTCTTGTTAATTCATTTACAATGAGTTAGGAAAGACAGATTGTGACATTGTGCAAAACCAATATCCTTCCCCTTGTGGTTCTCGCAGTCTTAGAAATGAGTTTTCAATTAAGGAGGCGAGTTTGACTTCCTGTACCCCTCTTGATGTAGCGTTTCTTCATTTCGAGAAAGTCATCTAATTCTCACATGAAAGTAGCTGTTGAGAGCTCATTAAGGAAAGCACCTCACCGCGGTGTCCCATAAGCCCTTGTGATGGTGGTAAATAACTCATACAGAACAATGGAACAAAAACACCATTAAAGAAACAAATGAAGTTGAAGAATAGATTGGGAAGTTCGGAGCGCTTGATTAATTTCACCACGCCATATGTGCACGCTGATATCGGGGATCTATTGAGCTCCGAGATCGAGCTTTCGTCGCTTAGACCTTCAGGCTCTTGGCAGCAATAATCGGTATGTATCGACTCGTTATTCAAATTTAAGTTGACCTCATGAATTGTAATGGAAGTTGAGCTTGTAATTACCTTGTTTATGTGCAGTGAATGTGTATGAATGTCCACGGCGTAGAAGGGGTCTCGAGGGCAAGAGTGCATTGACAAGCACCAAAAATAGTCTAGGTTTGGGAAAATTTTAATTAAAGCTGACATGAAACGTGGTTGTTTTCCAAAGGCTTCTGAAGGAGCTCATCTAAAATTCACCTGGGATGCAGCAGAAACTACAAGATGAGCAACACCTGGTTGTTTTTTCAGCTATGGGCTCTTTTGGTCCAGGGGTCTGTCAGGGAATCGTGTAAAACACACTTCACACTCTCACTAGTTCATGTAATTTGTCTTCTAACACTGTCAAACGGTGTATATACATGCATGAGAGGAGAAATATGTCTTTATTCTCTGATGTATCACCTCAGTGCCATTTCCAGTGCAATTGTTTCATTTTGTAGTGAAAAAGACATTTTTCTGATTCTTTTGTCTTGGCTGATTTCAGAGCTAGCATATATTATAAATATACACAGCTATTTTTACACAATTACACATTGACTGTTTTTTCTTTGTTCACACATCAGATTCTAAATTCAGCTCAAGCTTTTTACTCAAACTGTTGCATGCAAAGTAAAGAAGTAACATTTGATAAACAACAACAGCGACAAAATCTTTTTAATAGTGGCAAAATTGTTTGTTGCTCTGGAAAATTTTAATTTTAAAATGTGAAATTCAGGTTTGAGAGAAGAGAAAATAATATATACTATACATATACATATAAATGGAAGCCAGTTTCTACCACTAAAGTAAAAAAATGGCACTTTTTATTTCACAATTGTTACTTTTTTCTCACAGTTAAAGGGTTACTCCACCCCAAAATGACAATTTTGCCATTAATCACTTGAAAAGTCTGAAAGACGACGTCAAAATAGTCCATCTGCCATCAGTGGTTCAAAATTGTATGCAAAGAAAGTAAAAATAATGACTTTATTCAACAGTTCGTCTCGTCTGCATCACTGTAGTGCCATTTTGGATAGTATCCCTTGTACGCAAACAGCGTACGCCATTTTCTGTCAGCCGCGTCACGCGGATACGATTGTTCAAATCTAAGCGTAAATAAATGATGCATCTGACAGAGTATTCTCATCACTTCATAAAATTCAGATTGAACCACTGATGGCAGATGGACTATTTTGACAATGTCTTTCATACTTTTTTGGGTCTTGACAAGTGGTATTTACCTGGCAGTCAATGGGACAGACAAAATCTTCCTGGTTTTTTTAACCAAAATATCTTAAATTGTGTTCTGAAGACCAACAAAGCTTTTACGGGTAAGTTATTAATGGCAAAATTTTCATTTTGGGGTGGAGTAACCCTTTAACATCTCACAATTCTGATTTTTTTTTTTTTTTTTTTTTTTTTTTGGCCCAATTGATTTATACAAACTTGCAATTCTTACTTTTTCCTGCCAGTTGTGATTTTATCTTGCAGTTGATTTTTTTTTTTCTCTCAGTTGTGAGTTACCATCTTACAGTTCTGACTTTTTCTTCAAATTGACTCTTACTGACTCACAATTGTGACTTTTTTCTCGAAATTTTGAGTTAACATCTCACAACTCAGACTTTTTTTTCACTGAATTGATTCATACAAACTCGCAATTCTTACTTTTGAGTTTATCTCGCAGTTGACGTTTTTCTTGCAATTGTGAGTTAACATTTCACAATTCTGGCTATTTCTCAGAACTGATTGGTACAAACTCTCAATTGTGAATTTTTTTCTCACAATTGTCAGTTTCTTTCTCACAATTGTGACTTTTTTTCTCGCAATTGTGAAAAGTAATGGGAATAACGGCGTTATAAATAAACAACGATACTAACGGCAAGAGTAATCAAACTAATTACCATTTCCTCTGTTACAGCGCCGTTACTGACAATAAAATGCGGCGTTACTATAATTGAGCTCTCGCTGTTGCGTTTTTTTTCGTACAATTGTGAGTTAACATATCACAATTCTGACGTTTACTCAGAATTGACTGATACGAACTCACAATTCTGACTTTTTCCTTACAATTTTGTTTATATCTCACAATCGTGAGTTTTTTTTTTTTTTTCACACAGTTATGACTTTTTTCTTGCAATTGAGAGTTGACATCACAATTTTACTCAGAATTGATAGATAAAAACTCACAATTGTGACTTTTTCTTGCAATTGTAAATTTATAAATAGCAACTGTGAATTTTTCTTGAAATTGCGAGTTAACATCTCACAATTCTGACTTTTACTCAGAATTGATTGATGATAACTCACTTTTTTCTCACATTTGTGACTCTTTTCGCACAATTGTGAGTTAACATCGCACAATACTGATATTTTTTTTCTCCAAATTAATTAATACAAACGCACAATCCTGACTTTTTTTCCTCGCAATTGTGAGTTTATATCTTGCAGTTGTAACTTTTTTTTGTTTCTTGCAGTTTTGACTTTTTTCAGACTTGAAACTTTTATAAAGTCAAATTCTAAGGGGAAAAATATACTGATACTTGCAAGTTTATATCTCACAAATCAGACAATTCTTTATGAGTTTGAGTATTAAATTATATTATTTAAGTCAGAATTGCGAAATACAAACTTTAAATTGTGAGAAAAAAAAGTCAGAATCGTAAGATAAGTTGCAATTACATACATACATACATATATATATATATATATATATATATATATATATATATATATAGACCATATATATATATATATATATATATATATACATACATACATACATATACATACATACATATATATATATATATATATATATAGACCATATATATATATATATATATATATATATATATATATATATATATAGACCATATATATATATATATATATATATATATATACTAGGGCTGGCAAACAATTAATTGTATATAATTGTATATATGTGTGTGTACTTTGTGTAATTATTATGTATATATAAATACAAGTACATTCATGTATATATTTAAGAAATATTTACAAGTATATGCATTTATTATCATTTTTATAGAATTCATATGATAAATAAAGGAAAAATATGTTGTACATAACATATTTCTCTTAAATATATATACATTCATTTGTGTGTATTTATATATACATAATAATTGCACACAGTACACACACATATTACGCAAACTCAAACTTTTATAATATACGTTAAACAATATATACTGTACATAAAATACATTAGAAAAGTAGCAAAAAGTAAATGAAGACATGGTATAAAATATTTAAAAATATGTATATAAAATATATGTTGTATGTATAAGTATAGGTTATATATACTGTATATATGTATAAGTTATAATGTGACAGTTAGTCATATAACAAAAAGACAAAAAGGCTGTAATCTGTTATTTTTAGTAAAAATCAACCTACTGTATTAGACTATTATTAACTTGATAAAAAAAAGCCTAAGAAGCCTGAATGAAATCCTTTAATTCAGGTCGATATTTTATCTTCTAGACATAGAAACAAAAATATCCCAATATATCTTTTTTTTAATTTGTTTGTGCGTTTTTATTTATTTATTTTTACATTTGGCTTGTACTGTTTAAGCATCAAATGGATTTGCTCTAAAAAATTATTGGCAGCACAAGTAGCTAAATGTAATTGCTTGCATTAACTTGTTAGCATTTGATAGCACTGGGCCCGTCGTGCCAAAGCAGGTGTTTTATACACATTCTGATCCACTGAACATTGGGTATAAAGCCAGGAAATCAATTATGTACACAGTGTTTGCACAAGGTATCAAAAATAAGATTCATTACCAATGCATAAAAGAATCGAACGTTTGACAAACAGTGAACAAAGTACTTCATGGCGGAAAAAGTCATAAGCCGCAGCCGTATAACCTTTCGGCAAATTCAGTCCGATTAGCTGAAATGTCAGTGTTGAGTCAGTAATGAGGTGTTTAACAGGAACAGAAAGATGACGATGAGTGAAAGCTGAGAGCGTGTGAATGCAGGGATGAAGTGATCGAAACAAGTTTTCTTATGAGGATTTTGCAGTTCTTGATGGCTGAACTTTGCAAATGGTTTTCAGAAACCATAAAAACTCTTCAGTGTCTCAGAAATGCGCATTCAGAATGGAGCTTTTCAAAGGAGCGGTTGATATGAAATGTACAGGCCCATTATAAAACAGATAACTCTGACTCCAACAAAGACATTGTGTAACACACACTTTATATTAATGCACCAAACTCCTACATTGCTCAGCAACCATAAATGTCTAGTTAAAACAGTCATCCTTGGCAGAACTATTGTGTATTTTCAATTTAATAGTTCGGCTTCATAGTCTTCAGTCCCAGGAGAGAATTTTATGGTTCTCTTTGAAATTTCTAGGAGATATCCATTTCGCCATGCACTTAAATTTGCATTCTTGTTCTAACTTTTTAAGCACACAGGCTGTTGCCACAGTTTCTAAAAGCAAAAAAAAGCATAGGCGTGTAGTGATTTTACCTGTAAATCCAGGTGCTGACCAGATGCGATGCAGTAAGACTCCAGCAACAAGAATTATTGTTCACGGCAGATGTGACACAGCTACAAGATGTAATAAAATTAATCACAAATCACAGCCAAACGTGTGTGGAGCTCTCTCTCTCTTTGCAAGCGCATAAATACGTAAATCAATGCAATAAAAAATTCACAATAATAACCTAAACTTTTTTTCACAGTTTGAATGTTTTTGTTCTCTTGAAGATCTAAGGTAAATGATGCTTTCATTTTGTCAAACTTCATTACTATGTCAAACTCAAATTAAACAATTTTAAACTATTTTAAAAGTACCTTAAGTACCATTATGGGAGCTGGTTTCCACCACAGGATAATAAATATATAAAATTAAAATTATTTTTTTTGTTTTTTGTCTCAACTATGATATTTTATTTTACTTTATATTTTAATTTTACTTTATTTTATTCTGTTTACTTTATTTTGTGTTATTATATTATATTATTTTATTTTATTCTATTTTACATTATTTCCTGTTATTTTATGTTATTTTATTTTACTTTATTTTGTTTGGCTTTGTCTCAGACTGTTTTATTCTATTTTACTTTATTTCATTTTTTTTTTTTTTTCTTTTACTTTATTTGTTTTTTATTTTATTATTTTGTTTTATTTTTTACTTTTTTGGTTTTGTTTTTATTTGAATATTTTTTTTTTTTTGTGATATTTCATTTTATTTTACTTTTTAATTTTATTTTATTCTATTTTACTTTCCATCATTTTATTTTACTGTTTACTTTTTTCTTATTTTATTTTTTATTTTGTTTTGTTTTATTTTATTTTACTTTTAGTTTTAATTTTTTATTAGATTTTTTTTATTTTATTTGAACTTATTTTATATTTTATTTCATTTTATTTTACTTCATTTTATTGTTTTACTTTTAATTTTACTTTTTTGTTTTGTTTTGTTGTTTTGTTTGGTTTTGTCTCAATTGTGAGATGTTATTTTATTTTAACTTACTTTATTTCATTTTATTTAAGGTTTTTCATTTTTGAATTATATATATTTTTTATTTTGTTTTGTTTCATTTTGTCTCAGTTTTAAATTTTTTTAAATTTAGTTTTATTTTATTCTATTTTACTTTTATTTAAGTTTTTAAATTTTTAAATTTTATTGTTTTATTTTATTTTATTTTGTCTGTTTTGAAATTTTATTTTATTTCATTTCATTTTGATTTATTTTTATTTTACTGTATTTTACTTTACTTTTTGTTTTGTATCCAGTGGCAGAAACAGCATCCATAGATCACTAAACTATCAGCTGCAACCTTGCCTTTATTGTTTGAATTTCCTGGAGAAAAAAAGAGGACAGAATATGAAAAATGAGACTTTGTTTCTTATTAAAACTAACCAAACACAAAGCTTTTCTGGTAAAACAACACACTATATTTGTTTGGTACACACACGTACTAAAACAACTGCCACAACATTTCTGGCTCGTAAAACAAACCAAAACAACAAAAACAACAAAAAAACCTAAAAAACTACCTCACACATTTTCCATTTGCCCCTGAAGCCAGCAGAGGCGTGTAATAGTCTTTCAGGGCGTGTAGGGCTGTTTGCCCACCGCAGCGCGCCACATACGCTCATGTAGGATAAATGAGGCTGTGAGAGACTCAAGCTGTGGGAGATGGTATCCCAGTCCATCGATCCAGCCAAGAAGACGGTGCTGCTCCCTCACACACACACACACAGGGACAGCAGGCCTCCCTGCCTCTTCTCCACCTGGTTTCCTCGCCGCTCTGCAGAGTTTAAAGATCGCTCGATCCTCTGATAGCTTTATCTCCAGCAGAGAGGGAGGTCTTACCACGACTGGAAAACAGATGAGTGGAATGAAAGGGTGGATAAATAAAATTTTCCATCTGGATTTTACCACTTTCGCCGTGGGAGAGCCGATCTGAGGGGCTGCGCTCTTTTATTATTCCTATTCAGTGAAGATAGAACATTACCCCATTGGGTCCTATGTATATTTCCATATATATACATATATGTTTATCTCATACCACAAGGGAGTTGTGCGGTGCGAAAAAACACATTGTCTTCTAGAAGTGTCCTTCCTAACCCCAGCGGCAATGTTCTTACTCCAGACAGACGCGTGCAGTGGATCTGCTCTCTGACAGCTTCAAACACACAAGATGTGCTTTGAGTCTGGAAGTTCCAGCCACGGGAAGCACAGTCTCCTCCGTCAGCAACAACACAACAAAGCGCATTCGTGAAGCCGCGGAGGAGCGCGTGCGTGATACAGCAGTAATGCAGTCGCATCCCCAGTCACTGAACACATTCCACGTGATGTTCAGGACGCTGCATGTGACAAACCCCAAATATACACAAGAACATGCAACTCACACAATGAGATGGAGTGTTATCAGTGGCTAATGGTGTGTGATTAATTATTTGCGTAAAGTAGATACAAAGTCAATGCAAAGACACGAATAGAATAAAATTAATTCAGAACAGATGATTTGACATTTTGGACAAGGCAAAGTTAGTTTAGGTTGTAAAATGTCATGTGGTGCGACTTTGTAAAAATGTTATGATTTTATGTTGTTAAGTCGTAACGTGTGTATAAAAATACTTTTTAAGTATTTCAAAAAAATATATTTGTTTATAATTGTTTTTGACAAGGCAAGGTTTGCATTGGTTATAAAATGTATTGTGGTGCGACTCAAAAAAAAAAAAAAAAAAAAATACATAAACCTAATACTTTATGTTGTGTTTATTTGATGGTTACACCAAATTATGGAAGTCCACTTCCTCCACTGAAGAAAAATAAAAAAGTGTAATTGCGACATTTTATTATACAGCTCTGACAATGTAATAATACAAATTGGGCGACATGTTTGTTGCGAATGTGCGATATCACATCTTTCAAGCTGAAAAATTTTATTTGCTTTATCGCACTAACACTAATATCGGGCACTTTCATAGTAAAATTATTTCAGAACAGATCATTTGACATTTTTGACAAGGCAAAGTTAAAGTTGTTAAATGTCATGTGGTGCGACTTCATAAAAAAGTTGTGATTTTAACCTTTTCTTGAAATGTTTTATTTATTTATTTTTATTTATTTTTTAGCTTTTTGAAGAAAAATGAATTATTTCACAACAAAAATTTCTTTCATTATTACTATTGTTTTTGACAAGACAAGGCTTGTATGAGATATAAAATGTCATGCGGTGTGACTCTCTCTCTCTCTCTCTCTCTAAACTTGCAGTTGCGTGAAATAGAGTCAGAATTGTGTTTATATTTTGCAATTCTGACTTTATAACTCGCAATTGCGAGTTTTTATCATGAAATTCTGACTTAATTTCTCAGAACTGCAAGTTCATATCTCACAATTCAGAAAAAGTCGCAATTACCTTTTTTATTTTTTATTTAATGTTTGAAAGAGGCTTCCATACCAAATTAAATTTTACGTTCATGAAAACTGGTTAATTTTGAGCTTTTTTGCGCTATTTTCATCTTCCCGGTTTAAAATCTACATTGTGCTGACGTCAGAGTTTGTGACGTGGCAATGGACTAGTACATTGATGACGCGTTGGTGTCTCATAATTATTCATGAGGCTGCGTGTTCTTATCCTATGAGAAGACGTTTCGCCTAATTATTCACGACAGCGTGTGTTGATTTGCTATGATTTGCTTAAAGGGGTCATCGGATGCAAAATTCACTTTTTCATGTTGTTTGAACATTAATGTGTGTTGTCAGTGTATGTACAAATCTACCCTATAATGATAAAAATCCATGCAGTGGTTTTTAATTAATCTGTAAAAATAATATCCCCTTTTTTAAATCGAGCCATTCTCAGATGCCTGTCGTTGTGCCGTCACACCCACAGAGGCCGCTCCCACGATAGTTGATTGACATGAGCTCTTACCGTACACCATCTGTCACAGTCCAGTAACTTTCCATGTTTTGATGCCGGAGCAGGGATGTAAGTTAGACAAGAATATCTCTGATTGAGGTGTTGTGTTGCTGGATGTAATAATGAACGTAGTGGTCGTCATTTACTCCCGACATCTGAGCCACTGAAGATGCAGTAGATTACGTTTGTTTGTGAAGGGAATGCACCTCCCGATCTACATAAATGCATCTATGTACGCGCGAATCATTCATGATCCAGCTTCACGTACAGCGGAAGTGTGTATAAGCGTTTTTTTTATGAATCTTTGCAATCGCCTTTCCTTATAACGTGGTAGTTAGGAAGTTCAGCGGCTAAATGTGGCTAATGTAAACAAGATCGTCACTCCACAGAGAGAAGAGAGGGGTGGGGTGAGCAGAGCTCATTTGCATTTAAAGGAACAACCCCTTAAAATGAGATGATTTTTGCAGAGCTGATTTTGGCAAGGTAAAAAGGGTGTTATTTTACAAAACCATTGAGTATTTTTAATCAAAGTATATTAGAGACCTTTCATTAAGACCCTAAAGAATCATATCAACTTGTGGAAAATGGGCATCCGATGACCCCTTTAAGACTGTGAGATTGCGTATATTAACTGAGAAAACGTTCACGGATCCAATGAGAGTGTTTGTGTTTGTTTGCTTTGTAAGAGTTCAGCACAAATACGATTCATTCATAAAGTCAGTGTAATAGCAGTTTTTACAACTCCTTGTCGCAACCCATCAAAAGGATTATAAACGCGGCAAAATAAGCCTTAAAAATTAATAGAGGTGCAACAGCGCATTCATATATATGTTTTCGATGCAGAGTGCAAATGGCTGTGCATTTATTTGTGTTGTTAACTTAACTCAGTGAGAGCGAAATGAAACTGTCTGAACCGTCTTAACCTTAAAGTTGACTCTCTCCCCTCTTCCCCCTCCGCTCAACAGTGCACCACGCCCACTTTTGAGGCATTTTTTTAAAACTGTGGTGAGAACTAACCAGTGCTGAAACAGGGGGGGTTTCATGACCCTTTAATAACGTGTAGAATTCTTCGCCGGGCCTGATGGAGGAAGCCGCTGTTGTTGTGTAACATTATGGCATTAATGACAAGATAATAACGGAAGAGACACAGCATGTGCAAACGGCTGCGATCGCCAGCGTTACACAAACGTCTAGACCGGTCCAAAAGAGCCTCTGGGGCTGTCGGCGCTAATCTGTTCAGCAGCAAACATCTGCTGCTGGCTTGGACCAGGAGTCCCTGATCACAGCCGCAAAGGCACACGACACACGCCATATCCATGTATGCGCAAACGCTGTGTGTTTACTCACACACAATGAGAGGTCAAAGCTCATCTGTGAGTATGAACCAGCTTATGGACAAAACTCCCGGAGGAACGTGAGGAACATTATGGAAAAGCCCCTTTCTAGCCTCACAAGCTGTGTAGAGAGGAACAATATAATACAGCAGATCATGTAGAGAAACAAACCTGATGGCTACAAGCACCTCGTGAGACCGTGAACACTGTTATTGATTCCTCACAACCCTTATGTAACACCACATCTTGTTTAAAAAGGACATTTTGATAGAGAAATCACCATTTGTTTACATTAGCATGAGTATTAGCTGGAGCAGTCTAATTTAAATTCATTATTTTTTGCTTTTAAATTATAGATAGTTGTTGTCAAATAAATGTTTTAGCGTATTAGGTTGTTGTACATACCGAATATAAGCTTGGCTGGCACTTTTGAAGATTTTTCCATTCAAGGAATTCTTGACTAGAAAACTAGCTAGTTCATTGTCAAGATGGCCGTCGAATGAACTGCCTTGCCTTAAATGGACTTTGTGCTCATTAACATGTGACCGCCCATATTTCAATGCTCATAGCAATGCTTATTTACTATGCTGGAATGCTGAACCAATCAGAACAGAGATACATTTACATAGAGTACATTTACATAATAAACATCCTAAGGCATTCAAAAACTACCGTAGGTTTAAATTTTAGCCTTAAAAGTTTTAATTACTTCTTATTTACTATGTTAGAGTGTGCTGAAATTAGCCAGTCACAACAGAACTCATTTATATATATATATGTCTTAAAGGTACAGTAGCCTTTTACTAAACTTTAATTTAAATTACAGCCTTGCTATAATGATGGTATGCTGAGATTAGCCAATCATAACAGAGCTAATTTACATAAAAATATCCTAAAGCATTCAAAAACTGCCTTTAGTTTAAAAAGCATAAAAAAAATCTGCATGGGTATGCTGAAATTAGCCAATCATAATGGAACTAATTTACATATACAGTAGACATCTTAAAGGAACAGTAGCATTTAAAACCTTTAAATTTCAGCCTTAAACGTTTTAATTACTGCTTATTTACATTATAGTATAATGAAACTGGCCAATCACAACATAAGTCATTTACATAAATATGTCTAAAAGGTGCAGTAGCCTTTCAGCCAATCATAATAGAGCTCATTTACATAAAAAACACTCTAAAGCATTCAAAAACCACCTTTAGTTTAAATTTCAGCCATAAAAGTTTGATCTGTACAGGGATGCTGAAATTATCCAATCGTATTGGAGCTTATTTACATCTAGACATCTTAAAAATACAGTAGCCTTCAAAACATTTAATTTAAATTTCAGCCTTAAAAGTTTTAATTACTGCTTATTTACATTATAGTATAATGAAACTGGCCAATCACAACATAAGTCATTTACATAAATATGTCTAAAAGGTGCAGTAGCCTTTCAGCCAATCATAATAGAGCTCATTTACATAAAAAACACTCTAAAGCATTCAAAAACCACCTTTAGTTTACATTTCAGTCATAAAAGTTGAATCTGTACGGGTATGCTAAAATTAGCCAATCGTATTGGAGCTCGTTTACATATAGACATCTTAAAGGAATGGCAGCCTTCAAAACATTTAATTTAAATTTCAGCTTTAAAAGTTTTAATTACTGCTTATTTACTGTGGTAGTACACTGAAATTAGCTAGTCACAACAGAACTCATTTACATATATGTCTTAAAAGTACAGTAGTCCTTAATACTTTAATTTGAATTACAGCCTTGCTATGGTTTCAAAAACTGCCTTTAGTTTAAATTTCAGCCTTAAAAAGTTTAATCTGTACTGGTATGTTGAAATTAGCCAATCACAATGGAGTTTCGTTTACATATAGATATCTTAAAGAAACAGTAGCCTTGGAAACAGCATGCAATTTAAGTTTTAGTTTTAAAAAATATATAAATACTTACCATGGTGGTTTGCTGAGATTAGCCAATCATTTACTTAAAGGTA